>NW_025776607.1:0-143628 GCF_021130785.1 Homalodisca vitripennis | reverse complement strand
CAGAGCCCCTTTCCCACTTTACACAAACCGCAATATCACAAAGCATGTTTTCTAAATGCCTAGATTTATTATATCATTAGGCCTATCAAATACGTCTCCTATATAGTCATCATACTTGCCTAATGATGCCCTTAGTTTCTTTTTTGAAGAGCTTTCCTTATTTACTAATATTGTCAGATGGAGTTTGGTTATGGCCTAGGCCTACCTGTGTGGAGCTGGCAATCGGTTCATTGTTGTTGATATTTATAATTTTACCACCTGGGTTATGAGTACCATGAAATACATTTTTTACGTTTGTTGAACACTTTTATTCTAGGCATTATTACTAAAAATTACTTGTAATAATATATTTGAAAAGAAAACACAACTTGAAACTCACTTTGCACTAATAAAATAGTAAACAACAACAACAGAAACAGGTGACAGTCAATATACTTACTAGTGACAGACTGAGTAAACAGTATTGCCAACATAGCCTTCTCAGTGATTGATAAAATAGTCAGAATTAGTGGTATATGTAACAAAATGCATGTTACTGAAGCATTGACCGCGCCAATAAGAATAAAATGTGCGTGACATGAGTTACTAAAACTCGAATAGGAAAATAAATAATGACCCGAAATTCATAAATGAGGTATCAAATGAAACAAGAAAATAGTAGAATAAAATAACATTAAAAACTGAAAAATTGATTAATTTTGACCATTTAAGTCATCCGACTCCCCTTTTCTCTAAGAAACTCATTTAAAACTTTCGTAGGTGTCATTAGAAACAACAAATCGTCAAGCAACCAATTAGATTTCTAAAGAATAAATCTGAGTAATCAAGTAGAATAGGAGATATTCAGTACGTATAAGCAAACCATGCAAAAAAGACATTTTTACTGATTGGGATTGTCAGAAATTCAATAATCCTGATAATTACATTTGCTAGGTAGACAATATTGGTACCACTGTACTGTAACTGCTATACGCGGTATGTTGGCAAACTGGGGTGTAATTGATTGCAATCCTTTGACAAATTACTACAGTTGCCATTGTTATAGATGGAGTAAATTGGATTGGAATTGTTGTTCAGTTTGTGTAGTTCCATGTGGTTTCGTAGAATCTAGTTAAACATAGTAACTTTACGATTTACTAGAACATTTGCATTTAGTTATATTTTCATACGTATATACACGATATGTTGTGAGAGGTTGGCAAACCACAAGATATGATGTTTGACACTAAAACAAATATCATTTATATATATTCCTACGTTGTGCTAGTTGAATAAAAAATATTTAACTTAACTGCCGTGTTTGTAAAAAACATTATATTACTTCAGTTAGTAATTTAGGTCTTGGAAATTTTTTTTCAACTATAACATTGTTAGAGTGACATCTGTCCTCTACCATCCACACCTAAATTTTAATTTTAACAACTAACTGTGCATCATTAAATTTTTGTCGATTTTCAAAAAATTTTTTTCCCCTTTGGTCTAGTATTTTTTGGGAAAAGGGAAAAAAACCTGCAATCAAATTTTTAAAAAACCGGGCCTGCCCCCTCAAAAAAACCCCCCCCTATCGCGGGACAAGTCCCCCCCCCCTTTTGACCTATCATTATTAAAATATTGAACATTAAAACCCCGGTGAAAAAAAAGCCCACTCACTCCCCATTAAAAAAGATCCAAAAATGTTGGGGGGTTGGGGGGAACATAGAAGTTTTCATAACTTCAGATGTGCCCTTCCCAAAATTTTAAAATGGGGGGTGCTTAAATACAAAGTAAAAAAACCCCACCGAGGGGGCCCCCCGCGGGATTGGGGCGGGGGGAAATTTTCATCGGATAATTGCCCCTAAAAGGGGGATGTTACGCGTAAAGTAAAAATCGCCCTCCTATACGAAGATGGAAGTTATTGATCATATTGTTCCTTTTTTTTAAATTTTTAAAAAAGAAAAAAATGAGGGTTTTTTCCGAGAGGAAAAAAAAAATTAGAAAAACAGTAAAATTCCCCTAGTAAGTGGGGGGGGGGTTTTTTGCCACTTTTTTTCCTTTCCCTTTGGGAAAAAAACTATTAATTTTTTAAAAAAATTTCCCATAGTGCGTGGGGTTTGTTTATTTTTGTTGGGGAAAAAAACCCCAAAAGGCAGCGTTTGTCATCCTAATTTTCCCAAACCCTTTTCAATTTAAAAGTAAAATTTCATTTTAAAAAAACCTCCAATTGCGGGTTTTCCCTGTGAATACTGTAAAAAAAACTGAGGTTTAAAGGTGTAAAAGGCGAGCCCCCTGGAAACAGACCGCCTGAAGAGCAAAAAAGCCCCAAACCCCAAAATTTTAACAATAATTAAAAAAAATTTGTTTTTTTGGTTTTATAAAAATTCATTTTTTTGAAAAATTTTTTAAAAAAAAAGAAAATAAAAATTTTTAAAAAATTGGGGGCACTTTGAGGTTTTTCGTTTAAGAGTTTGACAATGCAGATAAAACGGGTTTTGGTTTGGGAAGCTAGTCTTTTCGGCCTCAACTCGTGACATGTAATCTCTGTCCCCCCTTTTTTAAAAAAACTTTTCTAAATTTTTTTTAAAAATGTAATAATACTTTATATTTTCCCGAAGTGCTCCCCCCCTTTTTAAAAATGTAAATTGTGTGGTTTTAAAAAATTTTTAATCTTTAAATAAAATTTTTTTTAAAATTAAAATTTTTGGGCCCAAAAACCCTTTATTTTTTTTTCCGGAATCACCCGGTGGGGGGGGATCCCAAATTTAAAAACCCCAAAAGGGGGTTGGGTTTTTTACTTTTTTGGGGGCAGGGGGGGTTTTTGGGGGAAACCCTTTTTGGGACAATTAAACTGAAACATTGTTTTTTTTCCCCCGGCCCCGAGTGCCCCGTAAAAAAAAATTTTTTTAAAAAAACATGTAATCATGTCAAGTTAGTTTTAACGGGGGGGAAAATTTTTTTTTTAAAGTTTTTTTTTTAAAAATTTTGGGGGGTAAAAATGAAACCCGGGAAAGGGGGGACGAGGGAAATTGGTAAAGGAATCAAACACGTAAAAAAAACCAAAAAGGGGGGCCCAAGAGACGGCCATCTTGCCATCTTCATCACGTCCCACCCGGGGGAAACAAAAAGGGGGGAAACCCAAACCCAAAAAATCGGGGGTGACGGGACAAAACCAACATCATTTTGTCCCACCCTTAAAACCCGGGGGAAAAAAAAAGGGGGGGCGATTTTTGGGGGCCTTTGTTCATTAAAAAAAATTAAAAATAAATATAAAAAGAAACATTGGCTTTTTTTTTTTAAAAAACTAATTTTAAAAAATTTTTACGTTAATTATAAAATAAAATAAGCATAGAAATAAGAGAGAATAAAGGGTGGGAAAATGTGAATGAGCAAAAAAATGAACACTTTTTTTTGGGGAAAATTTTTTGGGGTTGTTATTAAGAAAAAAGAAAATTTAAAAAAAAAATACTCTAACAGGGAAAAAAAAACAATGTGTATTAAAAGTCATGGGCCCCCGGGGGGGCCCCTTTTTCCCTTTTTTTTAAAAATTTAAAGTAAAATAATTTTAAAAAATTTTTGGGGGAATTTTCCCAAATTTTTTTCCAAAAAAAAAAAATGAATTTAAATCTTTGAAAAGTAAAACCCTCTTAAACAATGTCATTTTTTTTTTTTAAAATTTTAATTTTTGATTTAAAAAATTTGTTTTTAAAAAAATTATTGGTTTTAAAATTTTTTGAATTTGAAGTTAGAGGGCCTATTCCGTGGTTAAAAAAAAAATTATAGCCCACTTAGTTACTTTTTTTTTAAAAAAATTTGATTTTTTAAAAATTTTGATTAGGCTTTGCTAATCTACTAATTTTTTATATAAATTTTAATGGTTTTAAATCACAAAAATCAATTGATATAAATTGATGATTAGAAGGGTATAGATCCTATCAATTCATTGTTTGGGGTTACAAAAATTTTTTTTAAAATTTTGAAAAAAAACTTTTGGGTTTTTGGGAAAGAAAAAATAGTATTATTATCATAAATTCCCCGAAATATTTTAAAAAAAAATTCGAAAATTTTGTAGAGTTTTTTAAATTTAAAAATTTAGTTTTTAAAAGATCTTTAAAAAAAAAATCAAAAGGGTTTTCTACGTAACTTTTAAAGGGGAAAAACCTTTGTTTTTTCAAGAGGCTTTTGATGAAATTTTTCAAAAAAGGGGGGTCTCTTAAAAAGCATAAAAAGGAAAAACCATGGGGGGAAATTCTGTGGAACAGAACAAAATGTCCCCATCCCAAAGGATATGAAAAATCGGAAGAAAGAAAACCTCATTTGAGTAGTGTCTTTTTTTACTCCCTACGGGGGGAAGAGACCAAATTACTTTTCCCTTTCTCGACAGCATTAAAGGCTTTGGAAACTGGGGGGGAAGAAAAAAAAAACAAAAAAGTTTTTGAAATTAAATTTAAAAATTGGTAGTGCTCTACATTTTAAAAAAAATAGATGAAAAATGAAAAAACCCACAATTTTTAAAAAAGAAATTAAGTCTTCTAAAAAAAAAAGGTTTTGGAGATAGCCTCCCAGTCACTTTTTTTTTGAACAAGGGGCAAAACACCCAACAAAAAAAAGGGGGGGGACCGGGGAACAATTTTCTAAAGGGAAAAAAAGGGGGTCAGTAAAAAAAACCTGAAAAACCCCCAAAATAACGAAGAATAAATGATTTATTAAGAGAAGAAGCTGACCAAAAAAAAGGGGGAACCCTTTTTTGTAGAGGACCCCAGGAAATGGAAAGACAAACAAGGATTAATTTCCAAGAATTTTAGAGAACAGTGACTACCGAAAATAGAAAAAAAAATTTAAAAAAAAAAGGCCAAATTTTTTTTGAAAAAAAACCCAAAGGGGAAATTTTTTGGAAAAACCAATTTAAAAAGTAAATGTAAATTGTGGAAAGATGGGAAACCACGTGCAAAAGATTAGATGTAAAGCTTAAAACAGGAAATTTGAAGGAAGGGGGATTTTTGCCGAAAAAAGGGGGCCCAAGAGAATCAGAATGTAAATCAAAGAAACTCCAAAACGTCCTCCCTGCAGTTCTGAAAAAAAAAAAAGGTATACAGCTGAAAAGCTGGGCCAGAAAAAGAAAGGGGTAAAAAAGAGGTAAATTTGGGGGAAGGGGGTTAAAGTTCAAAAAACGCTCTATTTTTAAACTAAGGGGCCCCCCCCAAAAAGGGCCCTGGCAACCCCAAAAAGGGAAGGGTAAATTGCCCCTAAAAAAAAAGGGTTTTGGGAACCCGGGAAAAAAAAAAACCTAAAATTCGTACATCACGGGAGCAGGAAAACCTAGAATACTATGGGGGAATTTTTGGGGATTTTAAAAGGGCCCTTCATAATTGATAGGGGGCAACAAATCTCGATGAAAAAAAAAACGGCCCCCCAAAGGGGCCCCTATTCACCGACGATGTTCTTTGAAATTTGGGATCGGGGGAGCCATAATCCCCCGGGGGTCAATAAAACCCCTAAAAAATTAGGGACACAGAAATGATTAAACTTTCATATAGCAGATTGCCTGACGATTAAAATTTCAGTTATGGGTTTATTTTTTTTTTGGTGGAAAAGAGTGTCAGGTTTTAGAACGTTTTTCCCTTTAATTTTTAAAGGTTGTACCCGCCCCCCCTAAAAAAAACGAGACAAAGAAATACAAATGTTGTGTGAGGGGAAACTTTATAGCCCCAAGGAATAAAACCCCTTCCCCAAATTAGAACCCACGCTAATAACCGCAAGTGAACCCAACAAAAAAAAAAAACTTGCCGAAAATCTTCACATACTGAAAGAAAAACCCAAAAAAAACCCTACCTCCCCGTTCAGAAATTGTTTTAAAAAAAAAATTTGGGGGGAAAAAAAGGGAAAAAAACGAAAGAAAAATTGAGAAAAAAAGTTGTTTTTTCAAAACCCCAGATTGTAAAATTCATGGAATTTTGTACCCAAAAAAAGTCTAATAAATAAAAATGGAATTTTTTGGACGAAGAAATTTAATACAACCCCAAAGATTTAACAATTACAAAACACTCTGATCAAAAAATTTTAGAAGCCCCCAAAAAAAACCAAAAAAATTAAAAAAAAACCCAAAAAGGGGTAACAAAAGAACAAAAAAACGACGAATTCAAAGAAAAGTAAAAGAAAAGATAGGCATTTAGCCAAAAAAAAAAGAAAGTTAGAAACGTACTTCATCGATTTGGAAATTTGTTTACCCCTTTGGGGGAATTAAAAAATTTTTGGATGACACAAAAGTAAGCCACAAAAATTAAAAACGGGGGCCCCCCTTTCCCTTTTAAAAAAAGGGGCCCTACAGGGGGCCCCCAAAACACAGAAACAAGTGCTACAAATCTGTAGAGGAACAATGGAAAAGGGGGAAACAAATCCCCCAGTGTATCCCCATGGTCACCCCAGGGGTTTTGTACCAAAGAAAAGGGGTTTCCCGATGGTGTTGTAACTCACAAATGTGCATCGACTACAGGATTGAACTCAAAAGCCCCCGTCCAAATTTTTCCTTTACCGATTTTCCACAAAAAATTGACTTTGGTTTTTTGGTGGAAATTTTTAAATTTCTTTAACCCGCGCAGATATAACGGGAATTTTTTCCAAAATTTTTTAAAAAACCCCCCCAGCCAAGGGGGGAAAAAAAAATTTTCAGGGCTAAAGGAAAATTTTTTTACCAAAATGAAGGGTCTTATTTAAAACCCCCTTTCAGTTTTAAAAGGGTTTTATTTCCCCCCTTTAAAAAAAAAAAAAAAAAAAAAAAAAAAAAAAAAAATTTAAAAAAAAATTTAAAAAAAAAAAAAAAAAAAAAAAAAAGGGGGGTTTTAAAAAGGTAAACTTTAAAATTGCACTAAAGAAATGCCAAATTAAAAAAACCCCTTTTTTTTTTTTGGGGCCCAAAAATTTAAAAATCAAGGAGTAAACCCCTTTTCCCCAAAAAAAATTGAAGCTGTAAAGGATTTTTCCCCCACCCCCAAAAAGAGAAAAGGGAAAACAAGGAAAATTGGATTATGCGTTTTCTACAGGGGCATGTTAAAAAAATTTTTCGACATACCCAAAAACCCCCTTTAAATAAATTGTCAAAAAGAAAAAAAAAAAATTTAAATTTGGGGCCACCAGATTGTGAGACGTTTTTAAAAAAAAACTAAAAGAAAAATAACCACTGAACCCTTGTTGATTCCCAATTTTAAAATTTTTCATTCTTACCACAGATGCCAGAACGTAGGGGTTTGGGGTTGGGCTAGGACAAAAATAAAGGTGTAGAACATCCTAAAAGGTATGTTTCAAGACATTTAAATTCCGCAAACAAAAACTGGGGAAAAACCGAAAGAATTATTAGCTGTATTTTGGGGGCAGTTAAGTACTTCAAAAATGTTATTTTTGGGAAGTTTCCCTTTTTCTTTTAAGGGGGTCCATGCAATAAAGGGGGTTTACTATCTTTAAAAAACCTTTTAAAGTAGAAAACCCGGGGATGGGCTTTGAAATTGGGTGATATGATTAAAAGTTTCCACAAACCCGGGAAAAAAAAAAAATGCGATTGCCCAAATAGAGTGGGTATACAAAAATGTTTGTGAAAAGTTCCCCTTTTTAGTAAGCGCATTAAAGCGCTAAAAGAAAAAAATAAAAATGTCAAAAATTTGAAAATGATAAACCCTTTCAAAACAACCCCCAAGGAGATGTACTTCAAGAAAGAAGATGAAAAAAAAATTGTAATCCCAAGAATTGAGAGGAAAGAAATTAAAAATACATATGTTCCCCCAAAAAGGGGGGGAATGGAGGAAAAAGAAAAATTTTTAATTAAAAAAAAAAGACAAATTCTGGGGGCCCCAAAAATGAGAGCAAGTAACAGTTTCCCGAAAATCATGTACTAAAAAAAACAGACGAAAGTTTGGGGGAAAAAATAAAAAAGCCCCCGGGGGGAAGTTTCAAGAATGAGGGGAATTTGGTTATGATTAGCACCCACAAAAAAAACCATTAGTTAACTAATAAAAAAAACAAGAAATATTAACTGTTATCGAATTTAAAAGATTCCGGAATTTTTTAAGTTTTCCAGATCAAACAGAAAAAACCTAGCCAGCATTTTTAAAAATTTTAAACGAAAATCGGGTCCCAAAAGAATTTTTTAAAAAAAAAGGGAAAAATTTTTTCCATCAGAACTGATTCAAGTTTTGAAAATATAAAAAAAAAAAAAATTTAAGAGACGCTTACCCCCCTATGATAACGACGGACAAGAGCCCCCCAAAAACCCCCCCCCCAAAAATCCCGACCACTTTTTTAAAAAAAAAACCATCAGACTGGAGAACTGTTACCCATGATAAAGGGGGCATACAACAAAAGAAAAAATGTACAGGGTCCCCCTTTTTTTTGAAATGGGGGTAGGAAAAAAAGAATGGAAAAAACCCCCCCTTGGGAACTTTTTCCATAAACGGGGAACAGATTCTACCCCAGATTACGAAAAAAAGATCTAAAAAACCTTTTTAAAAAAGGGGTTCCCAAAAAATTTAAAAAAAACACTCCCGGGAAAAGGCAAGAAAAGCTAAAAAGAAGCATTACGACAAAAAAGCGAATGAAAGTGAGTTTTTGGGGGGGACAGTTAGTGACCGCATGTCCCCCAAATAAAAAAGGGAAAGATTTAAAAAAAAACCCTCCCCTTTGGGGGAAAGGTCCAACAAAATATAAAATCGATCTGAAATTTAAAATTAAATTTTTTAAAAATAAGGGAAAAAAAAAACCCAAAATGCCGTGAATAGGGAAAAAACCAGTAGTTTGAATGAAAAAAAAAAAAGAAAAAAGCCCAAGATAGGTAAAAAAATTCCAGGGAATAAAAATGAAAAGCATAAGGGTTTTTTCCCGGGGAAAAAGCAAAAAGAGGAAAACCCCCAAAAAAGCAAGTGATGCAAAAAAGGAGGGGTTTAAGATCCAAAGTCCCCCAAACCCAAAAACAGAGCAAGCTGGCCGAGTGGTTTTTAAACCTTTTCCAAAAAAAAAAACAATGAAAGAAACCCTCAGGGAAAAAGGGGGAAAAACCCTCCAAGGAAAAAGGGGGAAATTGATTTAAAAAAAAAGCATACAATTTCTATAAAAATGGAAGTAAAGTGTTTTCTGAGAGAAGTAAAAAAAAACCCCAAAATTGTTGTTTTCCGAAATTTCATCTTGGGAGGGTTAAAAAATCATAGCAAAAGAAGTAAAAAAAGATCAGTTTTTACAGAAGGAAAATGTGAAAGAATGTTTTCTGAAGGTTTGAAAGTTTTTGAGGGGAAAACAAAAAAAAAAAAGGGGGGCCCTAAAGACAAAAAATTGTCTGATAAAAAACACAAAACCCCAAACACATAGTTATGAGAAATACAATACAGAAGGCCCGATAAAAAAAAGTTGCAAAAGTTAAAAGGGCAAATGAGTTTTTTAAGAAAAAATTGTGTTTAATTTAAAAAAAAGGGAAATTTTAATTTTAAAAAAAATGAATATCAAACATAAATGAAAATTTGATTATAAAATTCCCCAAATATAACCTTTGTTAACAGGACTAATGTTATTACGAGGTAAAGCCCCTGAAAAACCCCAAGGGGGTTTTTGTTTGGGGAAGAAAATCTGTATATCCGGAGATAAAAGGGGGAAACTTTTTTTTAAAACTTTGATTAGGGGAAAAAACCTTGAAAAATGTTTTTTTTAAAAAAAAAAATGGTAAAAATTAAAAAGTTAAAAATATAGTGTGAAGTTGGGAAAGAAAAATTTTGATTTGAAATATTTAAAAGGGGAAAGGGAAAGGGAAAGAGCAGTATGAGGGGAATAACTGGGTTATTAAAAATTTGCCCCCCTGAGGACTTTTTGAAAAAAAGCGTGGGCTTATAAATTTAGGGGGGTTTTCCCCCCAAAGGGGGGATTTGGGGGTACCGATAGTGAAGATTTAGAAATGTTTAAAACCCCAAAGGGAACGAAAAAAATTTAAAAAGGGGTTTTCAGTTGTTAGTTCGCGTCATACACAAAATAACCCTTTTTTTAAAAAAATTTTAAATTTTAGAATTTTTAAGTAACACAAAAAGCTATTCAAAAAATAATGTTAAAATTAATCCCACAGCCAACGAAAGGTTAATAAATCTTTAAAGAACTTTCAATGAAAAAAAATATTGAGCATCATCCTTTTTAAAAAATTGGCAAATTTTTAAAATGTTAAGACATTTTGGCAAAAAAATTTATGAAAATAACTAAAAAGTAGAGTTTAGGCAAGCATTGAAATCATAAAAATTTTTTAAAAAAAACAGTAAATTACTAAATCCCCAAAGATTTTACAAAAGTTTTTTAATAAAAAAATTGGGGAAAAAGGGGGACCCTTCATTTGAAAAAATTTTTTTCCCTGTAAATGATGAAGAAAAATTTTTTTTATTTATCTTTGTACGCACGGGGATTAAAAAAACCAGCTACTTTGATTGTTTGGTTACAGTCCCTTTTAAACTCAATTGATTGAAATTTTTAAAACCCCATAAAATCGAATATCACTTCCAACCTAGTTAAAAAATTTTTGGGTTTTTTTGGAAAAAAATTTAACACAAAATTTTTGTTGATATCTAAAGTAGGGGGGGAATTACCTCTCGCCCCAAGGGAATGTTCAATAAAGGCAAGTTTTTTTAAAATTTGTCCTTTTTAAAAAATGTGTTAAAAACAAAACCCGTCGGGGTTGCATTTTTTCCTTTTTGGGGGGTTAATCTGTAAAAAAAAAAAATGAAAACAGAGTTTAAGGAATGAAATTCACCGTTTTTTGGTTTAAACAAAATGGAATTTGGATTTATGGGTTTTTGCAAAAACCTTTTTCAAAGAAAAAATTTTTAAAATTTTTTTAGAAAAAAATTGAAAATAAAACATCTGAAAATTAAAAAAAATTTTTAAAAGATTTTTGAAGTTTTTTAACCCCTCAGGTATCTAAAAAAAATTCAAGGTTGTTTTTTTGGAAAAAGTGTAAAAATATTTTCAAGAAAAAAGGGGAATTTATTTAAAAAAAAAAATTAGCACCTTCAAAAACCCAAAAAAAAAAATAGGGGGGCCCCCCAATAAAAAACCCCTTTTTTTTTAAAACCCAATAACTTAACTTTTGAAACGCAAAAAAATATAAAAAAGAATTAATTATGTCATTTAAAAAAATAAAAAACTTATTGCGGATTCTTTTTAAAAAATTTTTGTCATTTTGTAAATAAAAAATTATACTTCATTTCTATATGTAGTTGTAATTTTAAAATTTGGGTGTACTGCTCGTAGTTTTATATTCAGGGGGAAAAAAAAGACCCCTTTTGCCGACCAGTCGGGGGAAAAAGACAAATCAGACACAAGCGGCCCAGCCCAAAACCAACTAAAAGGGGAGGGTGGGGAAGGAACCCCCTTAGCAGAGATCATCCCGAAGCCCCCCTTTGTTCGGAGGGGCCCCCCCTCATGATTAAGTGTAAAAAAAAAAAGTAAAAAAATTTTTAAAAAATCTTTAAAGGACAAAACAAAAAAAAATTGCCCGGGGTTTTATCTAAAAAAAAAAATTTTTTTATATTGTAATAACCCCAAAAACTTAATTTTATATGATTGAAAAAAATTAGTTTTGAAATATGTATTAAAAAATTTGGGGGAAAAAACTTCAAAAAAAAAAAAAAATTTTAAAAAGTTAAAAAAAAATCATTAATATACGAATGAAAAAGATTAAGGGGCCCAAATCCTTTAACCCCAGAAAATTTTTTTCCCGGGGGAAGGGGTGATGAAAAAGACCGAAAAAAAATTTTAAACAAAAAATTTTAAGAAATTATCTTTTTTGGGTTTTTTTAAAAAATTTTTCCCCATTTTTTAAAGAAAAATTTTTAAATAAAAAAACCTAAAAATTTTGTAAAGTGTACAGCATTTAAAGGGGAACCCCAAAGTAAGATGTGCAAATGCAGAGCCCAACCCCGGGGTGTGGGGGCTGTCTAGTTCAGGCCCAGCCCTTAGCATGAACTCTCTGTGCCCTTTTTTAAAAAAATTTTTTTAAATTTTTTTAATAATGAAATTTTAAAAACTTTATATCTTTCAGAAGTCCCTTTTCCCCCTTTTTTAACCAATGAAAATTTGGGGTAAATTTTTATAAATTAATTTTTTTAAAAAACCCGTGTTTTTTTAAAAATTAAAAATTTGGGTTTGACAAACTTATTTTTTTTTTCCCGGAATCACCTGGTGGCAGCGGATACCAATTAACCCCCCCAAAACGGTGGGGGTTACAGAGTGATTTAAGTCAAGACCAGAAAAAACCTTTGTATAAAACTAGTTTTTTCTGTGTAGTAAAAAAAATTTTCCCCCCAATCGTTTTACTGCGCTGTTTTTTAAGGGATGCTTTTTGGGGGTGAGAACCAAGTAAACCCGTACATTTTTAAAAATTTTGTGCTACCTTGAAATTACAAAAATTTCCATACGGCCCCCTAACGATAATACAATTTTGCACAATGTAAAAAAACACTTTTGGAAGTGCATCACGATTTTTTAAAAAAAATTTTTGAAAAAATTTTTCTTTTTCGATCAAAATCGTTTTCATTTTTTTAAAAACCTTCCTGCTTAATTTTGTAGGGAGAATACATAGAAAAGGGAAAAAAAAATTTTGGAACAAAGTTTTTAAATTTTGGAAGATCTAAAACAGGGAAAATGCCTACCGAGAAAAAAAATCTAAAGCCACTCAATTTTTTAAAAACACTTGCCCCAAAAGGGGCCTTTTTTTGGGCGACGGGGGTTTAAATTTGGGGTTCAGAAACCCAAAACAAAGGGGTTTTTGGGGGTTTTTTTTAATAATTAAAACCCCTTAAAAATTTTTCTTTATCCCTCTGTAAAAAATTTTTCACTTAAAATTTCATAAAAAAATTTTTTTTTTTCAATGAATAACCCCCCCCTTTTTTTGGAGTTTATTCTTTTAACAAAATTTTTTTAAATGATGCCCCGTTTGTAAAATTAAAAAAAGTTGTTTTCAAAAAAAACCCCCCCAAATCCAAAAAATTTAAATTTTAAAAATCTATTCCATTCTTTTGTATTTTAGGAATAGGGTGGTAAATTTCATTTGAAAATATCAATCTAAGTCATTTTAAAATTTTTAATTTCCCCAAAAACGTTCAAAAAACAAATTGACTTTTTTAAAAGGAGACAAACGAATAACAAAACGGGGGTTTAAATTTCCCGTTACAACCAAACTCTTTCCCCTTAAAATTTTTTTGCATTAAATTTAAGGGTCTAACCCATGTAAAAATTTAGCTGTGTGTCCAAAAATTTACAGTACATTTTTAAGACATTATAAACACATGCTTATTCAAATTTAATTTCTTTTTGCTTGTCTTTGACAACTTGTCAATCTTCAGTTATTCCGCCCAAATTTTGTGGAAAGGGTTTTTAAAAACCCTTTCCTACAAAAAAAATAAAAATTTTTGTTTATTAAAAATTATTTTTCCCAAAAGTGTACCCGGAATTTTTGATTTTTGTATTTCCTAACTTTTACCTTACTGCGGGCTTAAAAATTTCTATTTATTCATCTCTGCAAAAACCTACTTAAAATAATAAATCTTTTCCTGTCAACTTTAAAAAAGGAAAAATATTTAAATTTAATTACAAAATAAATAAAAATTTCAATTTTTTAAAATTTACAAAATAAAAAATTTTTACTCCACTTAGCTTCCCCGTTTTAAAAAATTTAAAAACTCAAACAAACATTTTAAAAAAAAATGTTATTTGGCTTTTGGGGTTATTTAGTGCATTCTTTTGGGGGTTTGGGGTTGTCATAAAAAACCCCTTCATCAAAATTTGGGGGTTCTTTTTACTGGTACGGGGGTTTTTATGATTTTTCCCTGAGTGTTTTTTTTTTTAAACTTGACCATTAAAAACCTTTCTACAAAGTTGACTGGCAATTTTTGGTTGTCACCCCCATACGAAAAAAAAGGTGGTAATCAAATTTATTGCAGCCATTTTTTGTTTTTTTAAAAAATTCCCAATGCTGTTTAAACCCAAAGGGGTTTCAAACTTTTAAAAATTGGGTAAATTTAAAAAATTAACTTTTTATTTTCATTATTTTAAAATTTTTCCATAAAAAAAATGATCATTGTTTTTTTTTTTTAAAATTTTAACAATAAATTAAAACTAAATAAAAATTTTTGTATGACCTCTTAAATTTTGAAGAAAAATAGCGTTTTTAAGGGAAACTGTAAAGTAAAAAAACACAGAAGAAAATTTTTTTTTTAAGTTTTAAAAGGGTTTTATACAAAATCCAGAAAGTATATTTTTGAAATCAACTTTTCAGGCAAATTTGTTTCTCACTAACCCAATTTGTCTTTTTTTTTATAAATTTTTTTCCCTTTTGTCTATTTTCCACAACTTAAAAAATCGCGGTTGTATTAAAACCCCCCTTTTTTTATTAAAAAAAGCTTTCAAGGTGTACTAATTTGACAAGCAAACACAAGAGACAAAATTTTCCCCGTCCCCCGGGGACAACCCGTCTATTCCCCGGGAGTTATCGACCCGAGGTCCATAGTTTTTATGATCCAAAATTTTTTTATCTCATTTGGCAGTTTTTGGGTTGCAACTTTGTTTAGCAAAATTAAACTTGACCAAAAAAAATTTAAAATCTTTTTTAAAAATTTTGTTTTTAAAATACAAAATAAATAACTAACATATTTTGAAAAAAAAAGGGGCCCTTTTTTAAACAAAATTTTTATTTTTTAAACTAATACTTATATTCTTTTCTAAATGTATATTTTATAAAACTGTAACCCAATTTAAAAAGCTTTTTTTAAAAAAAAAAAATTTTTTTGTTTTTTTTTTTTTGGGGTTTTTTTAACCCCCTTTTTTGGAAAAAGTAAATTTTTTTCTTTCCCCAAACTGTTCTTAAATAGGGTAAAAAAAATCATTTGAATGTAAAAAAAATGGCTTTTTTTTTCTTTTTTGATTCTTTTTTGTCAATTTATGTTTTTTTAAAAAAAAAAACCCCTTTTTTTCAGGCCCCCAAAAAAACCCCTTTTTTATTTGTTTGTAGGGGGTTTTTAAATTTCTTGATTTGGGAAAACTTGGGTTTTGGGTTTTAAAAAAAACCCCCAACCCCTAGCCTGCGGGGTTATTTCGGGGGGGTTAAAACTACAAGTTTTTTTTAAAAAAAAAGAGCCTCCCAAAAAATTTTAAAATTTTTTTTGGGTTTTTAAATTGAAATCAATTTATAAAAAAAAAAAATTAAAAATTTTGGGAAAACTTTATTTCCAAAATGGAACCCTGTGAGCAAGGTTAAAAAGCTCTTTGAATTGGCCCAAATTTCGCCCGGGGAGAAAACCCAGAGGGTTTTTATTTTAAACCCTTCGTTTTTTTTATAAATACAAAAATTGAAGTTATAAAATGTTTTTTTTATCCCCCCCCCCCCCCCAAAAAAATTGGGGTTTGAAAGGAAAAAATAAATATAGGAATTTTAAAAAAAAAACAATTTGAAGGTCCCCCCCTTCCCCGATTGGAAATGAATTAAATTTTTTGGTCCTTAATTTGATGTTAAAAAATTTTGTGTACCCATTTTTGGGGAAAATGTCCGTTAAAACTTTTCGGTGTTTGCTTTAAAACCAAATCTTTAAATTTATTATCACCCTTTTGGGGCCATGCCTTTAAAGTTTTTTTCATTTCTTCTTTTGGGCCCCTTTTTGGGAAAAAAAAGGGCGGGGTTTTTTTTTTTAAAAACCCCTTAAAAAATTACCCCGGGGAAAAAAAATAAAAAAATTTTTTAAAAAAAAGAGTTTAAAAATTTTTTAGAAAAGGACCAAAGTTTTGAAAGCAAATTTTTTTGACACCTGGGACGTGCTTTCCCTATAAGCTTAAATTTTTTTTAAATAAAAGTGGAAATTTTAAACCTTTATAAAATATCTTTTTATTAATAAATTTGTTAATTTTTCTTTTTTGGCTTTTTAAGGGCAAAATTAAAAACAGTCGAAAACGCAACAATGAAATTGGTTTTACTATTTTATCAGAAAAATTTAAAATGAAAAAAAATTTTTTTGTAAACCCACTTTTATAAGAAAAAAAAAAAATAGTCTAATTAAAAAATTACATGGTTTCTGAAAAGTTTTAAAAAAATTACAAAACAAACACAACACGACAAAAACAAATAAAATATATATATTAAACATTGGTTTAAAAAAAAAAAAAAAAAAATTTTAAAATGGGAAAAGACCAAATCCCTTGTCGAGCGATGTTTTTTTCATTGAATTTGATAAAAGGCAATGCCTTTTTTTTTAATTTTTTAATAAACATTGAAAAAAAAAAAGGGTACTTTTTCTCCGCCGGGGGCTCGTATAAAAACACACCCCACACACACCACACACCACCACAAAACACAACACAACAAAACCCCAAAACATATAGACCGGGGATTGGACTAGTCCCCAAAAAAGTTATCTAGTTAATTTTTCCGTGTTTTCAAAGGGTCTTTGGGGTTCTGACTTTTAAAAGTTTTTGGTATATTCAAAGGGGGAAGGGGGGGTATTTATCTATCCTAAAATTTTTTTTTAAAAAAAAAAATTTAAAATAAGGGGAAATTACACGTATAAATTTTAAAAATTTTTTTAAAAATTTTTGGGAAAAAAATTAAAAATTAAAAAAATATGGTTGTGCTGTCCCCAAAATAAATGTTTACAGGGGGTTGTTTTCCATTTTACGGTTTTTTAAATTTTTAATGTTCACAACTTTAGACCCCAAAAAGGGGGGGTTTCAGGGGGGGGAACCCTGAGGGGGTTTTTTTCCCCCTTTGGTTTGGGGGGGGAAACCCCGGGGAAAGTTAAGAAATACGTAGGCTCCAAAGACCCCAAAAAACCCTCATGTAAGAATTTCAGTAAAAAACTTTTTAAAAAAGTTTATACTAAAAGCAAAAAAAAAGGGACTTGAAGAGGGGTTTTTTTTTTAAAAAAAATTAAATTTTTCAAAATATAAAAGTTGTAACCCACGGGGAAAGTTTCCCCAAAACAGTTGTTGGTTTTTTTTTGGCGCTTGGGGGTTTACTTTATGGCGGAGATAATTTGTTTAAAGTTTTTTCCCTAAAAATTTTTTTAGTGAACAATTTTTTAGAAATTTGCGGGCCCCCAAAAGAATACTTTTTTTTTGTGAAAAATTCACCCACTGTTTTTTTTTTTTTAAAAATTTTCCCGATAAAAAAAAAATTTTTTTGTAAAATTTTTAAAAAAAAAAAGTATATAATTCTTTAAAAATACTTTAAAAAAAATTTTTAAATCACATCATTTAAATGGCAAATGGAGTGGAAAAAAAAAGGACAAAATATTAACAATAAAAATTTCCCTTCCCTAACAAAAAGTAAAGTGGATACTAAAAATAATTGAGCACCCCCCAAAAGTAGGGGAGCTTAGAGCTTCACCATCAGGGGGCCCCCGGTGGGGGAAATTTTGGGTTTTAAATTTGGAAAAAAGGGCCTTCCGTCTCAAAAATGTAAATAGTTTCCAGCTTTTTTTCCCTTTAGTGCTCCCCTAAAATTACAAAGAAATATCTGATTGGGTTTCTCGCGTGAAAAACCAAATTATTTTTTTAAATAGTGATTTTTAAAAAAAATTATAAAAAGTAATGATTTATTGTTTTACCAGGGTAAAAGACTTAACCCCCGGGGGATAATTCTACCACAATTGTTTTTTACGTTTTTTGCATCTGTCTAAAAGTTTGTTTTGTATTTTTCCCAAAAGGGATGTTAGGGACTGAAAAAAGAAAAAATTTTTAAAAATTTTAAAAATTACCTTTTTAAAAAATTTTAAAACCTGGTAATAAAAAAAAAAAACCTAAAAATAATATTAAAAAAAAACATGTGTGTGCGTGCGGGGGGGGGTGTGTGTGGTGTTTTTTTTTTGAATAAAATTATTTTTTTTATCACAAGGAGATAAAAAAAAAAATTTTTTTTTTTTTCCAAGGGGTCGGAAATTTTTCATACAACAAACAAAATACAATTTTTTGACGATTTAATATTGTAAATTTCATATTTATCCCCACTTTGTGTTAAAAAAACTAACAATGATTCGCAATTCCAAATCAGTTTTCTATGTCTCCTTAAAACGAAAAGGGTAATGGGCCTTACACACACGCTAAATTTACATTTGTTCAGGAAAACAAAAAATTTTTTGGTACCCATATCAAATTTCTTTTTTACCTAAAAGATTACTAGCAGTGTATTAGACAGATAATGTAATGGGGGAAAAACTTGTGGGGGGGAAAAAAATTTGGGGGGGGAGAAACGTGATACTCAGGACATTTGCTGGAAACGTGAGAAGCCCCGCAACGTTTAATTCGGGGGTAAAAGTTTTTTGCTTTTTTTAAAAATTTATAAGTAAGTACCGTTATTTTTAATTATTTTAATGAACAAATATTGAAATTAAAAACCCCCCCAAAACAAAATTAATAATAAAAAAAAATAGGAATAATTTCTAATCAAAACAAAACCCATTTTTTTTACTTAGTTTGGATGAGCCAAAGAGGAGGGTTATAGTCAATGTGTAAAATTTTTTACTAATGATCTATCGACACGATATGTCTAGCACCAATTTTTTCCAGAAAAAATGTAATAAAAAATGTAATATAATATAGTTTAAGGAAGTGTCATTTTTTGTATGTATCGTCCTACAAATTTCTCAAAATTGTAATAAACTGAACCTGAAAAAGTATGAATTACAGATATAAAATTTGGGCTTCTATTTCAGTGATTACATCCCCCATCAAAATTAAATTAAAAGAGTGTACGGTGGTTTTAAGTATAACATGAAGAAAAATATTATTTCGAGAAAACGTATCAAATATTTATCGTTTGGTACTAACCCTCAAAAGGGACCAATCTAGAGCTAGTTTAAACCCTTTTGCCTGGGGCAACAGGCAAAGTTTTTCAGGCTGAATTACAGCCCTTGCATAACGCGGTTTTAATGTAAAGAGGCTCAAAGGCAAAACCATCTACATTAACTCCGAAATGGGGGTTTTCTCTGCATGCCTTTGGGCCCAACCCTGATTGTATTTCAAAAAAAGTATAGATGCCTAAGGTCATGAAATTTTGGGGACGAAAACCAATAAAGTTTTCTAAAATGGTGCCTGGACAAAGGGAATCACAGATAATGAAAGGCAGCAGTTGTGCTAACTTGGAGCCAAAATTACTGACCTGCCCCAAAGTTGAGGGGTTTTATATAATTTCCGTACATCGGTTGCCAAGTGGGTGGTTTTTAAAAAAATCGACAACATTGGAGAAAAAATGAGGGGAACGAATAACAAAGCGACTGAACGGGCCATCAAGGAACATTCAGCAAAAGTCTTAGAAAGTGATGGGGTCTAAAATGACTGGTTTATTTTAGGTCATCGGATATTCCGAAGCCACCAACAAAAGGTATTTTTGGGTTTAAGAAAAACTGGGGAGGAAAATGGCTAGGGGACGAAGCAGCCGAGTTTTAAAAAGCGTCATATTTTGGGAATGTCCGGCATTACAGACCAAAAAGCCTAGGGCCCCAGGTTTTTTTTAATAATACAGAAAAGGGGGTTAAAAGTAAACGTTGTTGAGGGATTCGTGGGGTTTTTTTAAACCCCGGGTTTGACAAGCTCAAACCCAGAAAACGCAGGATGGTGAGAGGGGAAAATACCAAACCCAGGGAAACCCCGCCCACCGATAAAAAAAGCCTGCTAAAAGAAAAATTTTATTATGAATAAACACAAATTTTTAAAAATATTTTTCTTAAGGCTAAAAATGCCATTGTCCCTGTTAATACACTTAAAAAATATTTTTATATTACCGGAAAAAATCAGAAAATGTCCCACAACGGGAAACGGGAAATTTGCCTGAATTTCCCTCGAACGTGGACCAGCCCACAAACGTGGTTTGATAGAAAAGACGTTGCTCCCAAACCCGTTTTTAATCGCTTTCCTACACTATTACACAGTTTTTTAATCTAAATCATAGTGTAAGCAATATTGATTTGTATAAAAAATTTGCTTTGGGACTAACCAAAGACGTAAGAAAGAAATCTACGGCTATTTTAACTTTAAGTCGAACCACGCACCCTTTTTAGAAAAATCAATTTTAAAAAAATACGTTAAATTTTTTGTCGACATATTTCAGAACATTTTTTCCTTTCATTATTCCATTGTAATAAAATTCTGTAATTTGGTGTCATATAAAAATTAACATTATTGTTAAAGTAAATAACACATTTGTCATTTTATAATTGAATTTTTTTTTTTAAATAAAAGTGCCTCTTTTTTAGAAAAATTTTGGTTTTTTTGGAGGGATTTTGTAACGGGGAAAAATCGTTTAAAATATCTGAATAAAATTGTTGTATGTTTCAACTGCGTAAATTTGTTAATTAGTTCTTACTGTTAAAATACCTTGGTTTTTGGGGTTTGTTTTTGGTTTAGTTTTTTTGTTACTTTTATCTATTGTTTTTTCATTCGGAACTTGTAATTTTTTAAAATTGGTGTTGTACCGATGAAATAAATAAATAAATAATAAATGCAAAGAAAAAAGGAGCTGTGTCGTCATTAAAATTTTTTATGAACTACTCTGGGAAAAAAAAGTATAAAACCCTTTTTTAAAAAGTAAAAAAGGGGTTCTGACAAAAAAAATTACTTACCCAAAATTTTTTTTTAGGGGAAACTCTGCGTAGATATCACTGTCTAATATAGGGGTTTGGAACCATTAAGAAAGATACAAAATAAATGGTAATGAGAGCTTTGACTCTAAATAAATTATATTGTAAAAAAATATCAAAAAATAAAAAAAACTCTATTACAGTTGAACGTAGTTTTTACACATACAAACAGTAATACCAATCTATAATCAGTCTAATATCCCAGTTATGGTAAGGCCGTAGGGTCTTTTATGTATCTGAAAAATCCGTATCGATTCACTGTAACTTGGGGGTTTTGTAAATAAAAATTGTTACAACTTGATATTTAAAAATCATATTGAACACATTAACGTATAATACTTGGGTATTTTATGAAAACCACTTATTTCAATATTCTATTGACTGTAAAGGCATTATGACTTAGTAGAAACTGTTAATTTGTTTGCAGTCCTAGTAGCAGCAACATATCATACTCGGTACATGGTTGGCAGCACTGGCTCTATATGAATAGCCTGCAACAATAGCTAGCGTTGTATGTTGCTATTTTGGTAACTTGAATAGTTTAAATTTAATATATATTGGTATAGTGATAAATTTTATTATGGTTAGTCTCTTTAACTATGTTTCTATAATTGATTAAAAAATTATAGAAAAGTTTTAAAAGTTAAACTTAGTAAATGAATACTGGAACTTATGAAAAACGTACAAGGAAAATTCCCGCTCCATCAGACCTCAACATCCACAAAATAACTGTTACGTATAATAGGTATAAATTAAATTTAAAACTGGACGTCATGTACTGGGTGGTTCAAAATAACCTGAAAAATTTGTTTAAATGAAATAACGTTACACGAAATAATACAAAAATCTATTAAAGTAGTCAAGGTATGAACATAGTTATGCCATTTCATTTGTAAAATATAACCTAACGCAAATGGGGCCCACCAACATCCACAAAAGTTTTAATATTTTCTGAAAATTTGAGATTACTCGGCGTATCATGGACATTGGGATAGCATCAGCCTCATTTCTTATGTAATTAATTCTTTTAAAATTTTCAGTTGTGTGATGTTTTGTAAAAAAAAAACTTTGCTTATAATCAAAATCGCATCCAGTCAGATTCAGAGACCGGGAAAATTATGTGACATTCCCAAAATGAGATGAAAAGAATTAAAAAATGTGAAATATACATTAAAGCCAAATTGAACTTCATTAAACATTATTAAATGCTGCAAAATGTTTCCATCCCTTAACAAGGTTTTAATAGGCTTTCACAAAACATGACACGCAATTTTAGGATCAGCAGGATTGAGTTTTGTGTAACTGTTTTTGTATGGATGAAATTCAAATCACGATGTAAGATTTGTTTGTAAACTTGTCTTTGAAAAATCCTAAATGCAGCAGAAATTTCTTCCAAATTGAATCGAAATTTTGGGGTTTGCAGAACAGCTACACGCACATTCTCAACGTTGTCTGAGTTTCGTAGTCTATAGATCTAGGCTTACTGGATAATTTCACTTTTAATGCAGAAGCACACTTACTGAAATTGTTCACCTACCTTTTAACAATATTCCTACAAGGAACAGCTCCGTGACGAGGAACAAAGGAAAATTTGGTTACGAAATAGCGTTGCGTAGCAGTCACAGACTCATTATGTTAAAGAAAGCTTCAATAACAAAAGAACAATGTTAAAAAAGTCCACTTCTCCATGATTACTGAAATTTACATCAGTTATGTTTTTAATTATTGCACAACAATCAATAATCAAACATAATAACAGAAATCAGTTGTTTAAAGTGTCAGGTTTCATTAGACCAACCCAAAATTTAATTACATCAGAGTTTTCCCAAATTTTGGGGCCGCGGCGCCCCCGCGACCTAGTGCTGGGTGCGCCGCCGTTGTCTACCAAAGAGTCTAAACGTCATCATACTACAATACAGTGCGGACCATCTGTGCGCGCGGCTTTGGAGTTACTACCCCCTCTTCCGCCTGCCGAACCTTACTTCAGCCGGCCGGTTGCACAAAAAAAAACAACTAGGGAAGGTCGGGACAACAGAGCTTTGCATCTCGGTACGTTCATTCTGTTTCTTGGAACTCGTTGCTAGGCAACGGAACTACCTTCGTGTATTTTCGGAAATCGTCGTACGTTCCCGGCGGGCAGTCTGCTACTACTACTTGCAGTCTAGCTTCTGTTGAGGTTATGTTTTAAAATTTAAGTTGATAGTTTTTGTTTTACACAGTGTGACAGTCGCACAAGGGAAGTAAATAATCAAAGTATAAAGTTGTAGTTTTGTTCAGTTTATTTAGTGTTGGTTATTATATTGTTCTTTAAAATGAAAAGATTCTTATCTTCGAATAAAACTGAACAAGGAAGTAAACAAAGTAGTGATTCCGCGTCAACTTCTTCAAAGACGATGCCGAGGGAAGCCGTAAACCAAATACAGAAAATATGACGATAAGAAATTTAGATTTGGATTTTCTTGCATTGAAATTAATAATGACCAGCGCCCGAAATTTGTTTGTTTGCATGGAAGGTTTTATCAGTCAAATATATGCTGCCTAGAAAAACAAAAAACAGCATTTAGAAACTGTCCACTCAAACTTGATAGGGAAAACCAAGAGAGTTCTTTAAAGAAAGGAAACTGAGGCAGTAAAAAAAAAGGCTTCGTTTCTAAAACATTCCAAAGCTAACAGCGATGGCATTTTTAGCTTCATTCAAAGTGGCATATCACATTGCAAAATACAAAAAGCCTCACACAATTGTGGAAGAGCTTATTTTTACCAGCTGCCGTTGGACATGGCTAAGATAATAAATTAGTGAGGATCAGGGAAGCAGCTTCTTAAAATTCCCCTTTGTCAAACAATACAATAAGCAGGAGGATTGATGACATATCTGGGGACTTTAACAAACCAGTTTATAAATATTTTTAGAGGTAAAGAGATCGGAAATTCAATTAGACGAGGCTACTGACAGTCACAAAGACGCTAATTTAATTTGCTACTTTTAGGTATGTGAATGAAAACCAGTTGATAGAAAGATTTGTTGTTTTGTAAGGAAATTGAAGGGGGACACCTCTGGTAAAGAGTTGTTTGATATTGTTAACAATTTTATGGCTGAGAATGATATTAATTTGGGAAGACTGTGTTGGGTGTGGTGTACTGAAGGAGGCCGGGTCAATGTCAGGCCACTACCAAGGATTGCAATCTCGCATTGGGGAAAAAAAGCCCCAAACGCTGTTTGGGACGCACTGTATTATACACCGAGAAGCACTGGCAGCAGCAAAGTTCTGTTCAAAGCAAAAGTGCATTTTATAAAAACCGTGATCCAAGTAATAAATTTTATCAAAACAAGGCCAATGAAAGCCCGGTTTTTTTTCTAAACAAATGTGATGACACAGGCGCTCAACACTCTTTTCGCAGTGCTCGATGGCTATCTCTGGGCAATTCTCTGCTAAGATTGTTTGAGCTGAGGCAAAAATCCACATTTTTCTGAGTGAAGACAATAATGCTCTTGCTGATTATGTTTTTTGATGAAATTTTTCCCCTTTAAAAACGGGGCGTTCCTGAAAGTATTTTTGAACGTTTGAACATTTTTTTAAACAAGTCTTTGCAGGGGAACAATGCGGATATTTTTCAATTGACAGTAAATTTGGGAAGCATTCAAGAAGAAACTTATGCTTTGGCAAAAAAGTTTAAAGAATGGAGATTGTTCGATGTTTTCAACTTTGAATCAGTTTCTTAAAGAAACGACTTACTCTGAAAAAAGAAATGAAAACAAAAGTTTGACCCCACCACTTGTCTAGAGTACAAAGTTTAATTTTGAAAGGGTACCTGCCAAAAGATGAAATCAAAGCCCCAGCAGTGGTAAACACGAACCCTTTTCAAACTGAAAATGCCTGATAAACTTTCAGCAAAAGGGAAAAAGCAGAAGGCAAATTTGACATTTCAACGGACTTGTCATTGAAATCAAAATTTCCAGTCCCAATCCCTGTTTGAGTTTTGGAGTGGGATTGAAAACGAATTTCCACTGTTGAGCAAAAAGGGTTTGCGTGCCCGTTATTCCACTTGCAAGTTCTTACTTTTTCGAGTGTGGTTTTTCCGCTGTTGTCAGTGATAAAAAAACCAAGTATAGAGCAAAGCTTAACATTGAAAAGGAAATTCGGGTTGCATATCAAAAATTTACAGGGCCCGGTACAATAAGCTTATAAAAGACAAACAAGCGCATCCGTCCCGTTGAAACAGAAACTTATGGACTTGTTATTTATGTATAATATTTTCCAAGTTAGCATTTCATTTCTATTATAGAAATTTTCTTATAAAGGGAGTCGTGTTTTTCTTATGGTTGTTTTTAAGTTATTGTTATTAAATTTTTTTTGCAATAAATCAAGTTACAATCCAACTTTGTGTGTTTAATGATGTTTTTTTACTGTTGAAAGAAAAAGGTAAACCTGGTGTGTTGTAAAAAGGTAATAACAATCTAAATTTAAAAAGCTACGTAAAGTATAAAAAACAAATAACTATTAAAATTTTATACAAAAATTTAAATTTTTGTAATGTAAGTGCAATGCAAAACGGATTAATTATACTAGGTGCGCCGCAAAGCCAGTCTGTACTCAAAGGGAGCCGTGCCCAAAAAATTTGGGGGAAACCCCTGGGAAATTTCATTCATTCCGTATTCCACATGTGTATCTACATGGGTGTTCTTATTCGAGGAGGTTAGTTTGATATTATAAAACCTGATGTATTTTTAAAGAAGATAAAGTAAATCTGTGAGTTATTGCAAAAGTCTAAACAAAATTTATGATAAAGTCATATAAAAATGCTGTTTTAGTTTTTGTATTATTACTTGAATGAATGAATACACATGCTCTGTACAGGGTCGAGGACTTTACCGGCGGACCGCTACGCGCTGACAAGATATCAAATAAAGGCGCAGAAGAGTGGGTTTGTAAAATGCAAAAATCGAAAAAAGACTAGGGCCCAGCCGCAGAATGACAATGAAACCCTTTTTTGTATCACTTGGAGATGGTTGGGATGCAGACAGCAGTGACAGTAATCCAGAAGAAGAGGGCCACTTGAATGAGATTGAAGAACTCCTATGAGAAAACAAAAATTTCTAAGTCACATTTGTTTTTTAGAAAATTATATGTATTCGAGCTTTTAAATTTACAAAATATTATTGAAATTGCTGAATTTATGCAAATATTATAAAGCAACGATAGGACATATCTTTTTTTTTTCATTGCCATAGTGTCGTTTAACGTGTTTTTGAAAATAACTTTTTTGTCAATACTAATCAACAAGTCGCAATCGTGAGTTTAATCTGACGTTAAAGACATTTTTGAAACCCTTCATCTCAGCGGTGAGCACGTAAAACGCAACCTGCAAAAACAGAGAGTGTTTTTTTGTTTACATATAGTCTTACAGATAAAATTCATTGTTATATAATTGTTGTAAATCGTAAATTTTTATAATTTACTGATTGGATTAAAAATTGGTATGTTATTTTACAGTTAGATTTAAATTTGTTATCAGTATAAAGCAAGTATTTACAATTGCTTTCATACAAATTTCAGCCGTTTAAAAGTCTCCACCCCCGCCACTTCCGGCAGAGACAGCTGACGGTACTCCACCAATCAGATTATAGCACTTGGGTTCCGTTTCCGGGCGCTTCCTAAATCAAATTACCTGCCCAATGGGTGAACTTTGCCAATTATAACACATCAGTGTTTCAACGTCGACTTGTCACACCAAAAACGTTGCCCTTCATTCAGCAATAGATTTCTTCAAATATTTAACTACCAATCTTTCTTAAACTTCGTATTATTGTTACATAATCCAATAAACATAAATGAAGGGTTTTTATTGATAAGTAGGCTTATCTATACTATTCGTAATGATATGATAATTGGACTTCATTATTAGTTGTGCAATGTGTTTGGATTCACTGGTACAAATGCTCTCACGCATGCACTCACAACACTAATAGTTGGGGATGATACGATAATCATCGACCTTGTTCGCAATGTGCTTAGATCAATTAGTGCTTTATTAATTCTTTTGGGCATACAGTTAATTTTATTTTATATCAACCTTCATAGAAATATATTGAAAACTATTTTCAAAATCTACGCCTCTTGTGAAACAACCAAAGGGGAATTTAAAATGCTACTTTAAAAAAATTTAATCTTATTAACGCGCCACGGATTTATTGTTTAATACTATTTCCATATAAAAGGGAAAAATTAGATTAAAATAATAAATGCTTAGCGTGTGGAATATAAACCATGAACATAAAAAATGTTGAAAAGTAGTTTTATTTATGCCATCATATCAGGGAAAGACAAGTAGTTAGGGGTTACACTGGACAAATGTGTTACTGTGTGTACAATAGTAATTTGGTGTATAAAACTTTCAATTTATATGTGGTACATTGTATGTAGTGGTAATGACCATTATTGGCTAAGCATTAGTGAAGCCTATCAGTCGAGGGACCGAAAATAATTTCTGACTATCGCCTGTCAGTATCATATCTAGAGAACAAACTAAACTATATACTTGATGTTTGTCATGATTTTCTTTACAAAAAACGTCGAGTTTTAAAAAATGTATTAAGTCACTCCAGGTTTTTTTGCTGAGCCTTATAGAAATTGATTCCCAAATTGATTTTTTCACAAGTATCATTTTATTAGAGGAATTTATTGTAAAGTTATCAGATTGTTTTTAACATTTGAAATCGTTCAATAACACAATAAATCAGAAACATTATGGGACATATACATACATTATATACATTACATGTATATAATGTATACATTTATATATATATTAATATATAATTATCGATTTTATAATATATCGATATTAATATATATATTGATAAGTTACCTTACCTACTCAGATAAACAAAATATGGGTATTTGGGTACTAGATTACATTTTTTTGCCAATAATACTTAAAACTTGGGAAGGAAGATGACCTTTGGGGGCAAGACATATGGATGTACACGGGATGTCCATCTGATTGAAATATATAAATAAAGATCAAATTAATATCACAATTAATAATTCTGTTATGTTGTACATATAGACTTATGAAAAGTGGATATATTGTAAATTAGTTTAGAGGACATATCTATAAAGCACGTTACTATCTCTGGGGTTCAAAGAACTATCTATTCAGTTTATATAATTTTGATTACATTCACAATAATATAGCAATTTCTTTAGCTTGGGTTCTTAGCAATTTAAAAAAGGTGCAAGAACGATGAAATAATACATCATCGTTTTTGGCCTATTAAATGTTATCGTCTTGATGTTTCACAAAAAAATAATTCTACACATCTTCGTTGACGCCTCAGCCCAATAAATGTCGCCAACATCAAATGCATCGGTGATTGTTACATTTCAGAGCTAACTACTGAAATGAACGTGCATGACTGTGCTATTTTTGCAGAAACCTAAATCATGATATATCCGGCATACATCGTTTTAAATTTTTGTCACTTTAACAACCTAGTTTTCTTATAATGTGACAACCAATGCAAACTCACTGTGAATGTCTGTGAGCTGTCACAGTTATTCTTTTTATAACTGACTTCATAATGGAACAGTGATATGATTTTAAATGCCTTTTATTTTTGATGAAAAATTGTCCGATGTGGTGAATAGAAAAAAAATACGAGTATAAAGATAACTTAGCACGCAACGGCGAGACTGTAGCGTGTCAACTGGTCCGTGAGGTTTTAGCCGATTGTTTAAACTCTGAAACACAGTTATTCATGCTTGTTTTTTTTTACTTAGCGGGTTTGTAAATAGCTATATTTGATAAAAAAATCTCTCTTTTAAATTAAAAAATTTCCAAATTTTAAAAATTTAAAACCCCTCCTGATCCAATTTTTGAATCTTTTAGGGTTTACAATAGAATTTTCCATTAAATGTTAAGGAGAAGTTGATTTTATCTCGATGCTTTGGGGCCTCTGCTATATTTTTTCCAAATCAAGTCACCTTATTGATGGATTGTTTTTATCTAAAATGGAAAAAAATGTTCCGAAATGTGAAACCAACTCGGTAATTCTCAATGTTCTTAGCTAAGGGAAGGGTAAAGTCCAAGAAACAAGGCATTTTTAGCAAACGCCACCATACAATGTTTTTGGGCCACTTATTTTATGGCTACAGAACGAATGATAATTTGGGGTTTTGGTGACGCCTTTAAAACCAAGGAACAGTCCCAATAAAACCAAAACCCTGGGTCATTCAAAATGTAGGGGTTTGGAAAAATACAACTTTTTTGGGAAAAATTTAAATTCCTTATAATTTGGGGTTCACCAGAGATACAAATTTAAATTAAACCATTTTTTAAAAAATTTTTTTTTGTTTTTTTCACTGAGAATTTTTTCAAAAATTCCCTTTTTTTAATAAAATTTTTTGTCTTTTTGAAAATTATTGGTTTGGGGGCCCCGTTAAAAAATTTTTTAAATTTTCCAGGGAAAAAGGGATTAAGCAGAATCAAGTCCCGTTTGTTTCTGCATAAAAACTTTTTTTGGTCAAAATGGTTTGTTTTTTTGTGTATGTTTGGGGGAAAAACAAAAATTTTAATAACTAAGAATCAAGGGGTGTACTAAAAAAAAGATAGGCCTGCTCAATAATTTTTACGGTTGTTAATAAAGTTTCTGTAACTTAATTTTTAAACTTTTTAAAAAAGATACGTATAATAAAAATAATTTCGACAAATATAATTTCATTTTTTAAAACTAATACAGCTTTTTTTTTTCATTTCATTTAAATTTGAAACATATTAACGTGAAGCTGTTTGCAAGGGGAAGTTAGAAACCTTATATAGTAGTCTAGGGTAACAATAAACCCAGAAAATGTCACAAAATAACAATCATTTCATTTTTTAAAATTCTCAGAATTTTTTTTTAGCGTTCTCGTATTGAATAACTCGTATTTTATCCACCCCTCACATAGAGTTAATATTTATTTTTACAAAAATCGTTAAACTCGGATTTTTATAAAAATTTTTTTTAGTAACTTAAACTATGATTTCAATCAATTTTTAAACAAGACAACAATTTCTACTAAAAAATCCCATTTTCGTTAACCACAATATAAACATTTAGGCTGCTGGCAAAAGGAAAAAAAAACTGATCATTAAATTTTACTAACAGATCATTTGACAATGTGGGAGAGCATAAAAAATTCCCTCTTTTTGTTTCAATCTAAAAAATTGCTTATTATAATAATTATCACTTCCCCTTTTACAAAAAAATTTTAAGCAAAATTAAAAAAATTTTTAAAAGTTTTTAATTTCGAAATCATTAATTTAAATTTAAAACACTGATTTTTTAAAAGAATTCGTAAAAATTTTTTACCATCAGGGGAAATACTCTTGTTTGCAATGAACTTTATTTTTTTTGTTTTTTTACTAAAATACAAAACTGTTGACATTCCAACAAACACTAAACTTTAATTTAAGGACTAGTGCGTGGTACACACCCACCAACTCCCAGAGGGGAAAAAATTTGGGATTGGAACTAAAGCTAGGGGGTGTAATTTTGTCGATCCCTATATTTTAAAAATTTTAAAAAATTTAAATAAAAAACTTTTTCATTATTAAATTCTGGGTTTAAAAAAATTTTTTTTGATTATAATTACAAGGGAAAAAAAACAAAAAAAAATTTTGACTACGAAACAAAATAAAATTTAAACCCCTTTACAACAAAAATATTATCTAAAAAAAAAAAATAAATTCATTAAAAAAAAATTTTTCCCACTCCAGGGAATAATTTTTTAATAAATTTTAAAATTATCCCCCAATTTTGAACAAAATTTGGATTTTCGGGGGCAAAAATTTAAAAAAATCTATTTTTGTTTAAAAAAAAAAAATTTTTACCGAAAAAAAAAAATTTTAATCAGTTTTCATAAAATGAAATTTTTTTCGCGGGGGTCTAAAAAATTCTTTTCTGTAGGGTTAAAAATTTAACGGCCATAAAAAAAATTAAAAAATTTTTAAATTTAATACCGGGAAAAAAAATTTTAAAAACTTTTTAAAGAAAAAAAACCTTTCTTATCTTTAAATCCCCCCTACCGTTTTAAAAACAAAACCCTTTAAAATAATCCAAACGTTAAAAAAATTTCAAAAAATTTTAAAAAAAAACCAAAAAAAACAAAGGGGAATTTTTTTTGAAGAATTTTTGAAAAAAAGGTTTTTAAAAATAAAAAAGCTTTCAAAAACTTTTTTAAAAAAATTAAAAATTCTCTTTTTAAAATTTTGGTATTTTTTACCCCAAAATTTATTTTTTTTTTCCCGTTTTAACATTTTTATTAAAAACCCCCCCCCTTTTTTCCTTAAATTAATTGAAAAAAAAATTATTCGCATTTTTTTTCCCATAAAATTATTTTTCCATTTCCCATTTTTAAAAAAAAATTTAATTAAAAATCCCCAAAATTAAAATAAAAATATTAATTTTTTTTAAAACTTAAAAAAAAAATTTTTTTAAAAATTACTTTTATAAAAAAACATACATTTGAGTTAATTCCTTTTTCAATATAATTAAGTTATAATACAAAAAGAAAAACACCGGGGGGAAAAAAACTAGTAAAAATTTTTAAAAATTAAACCCATTGTGGGGTTTTTTTTTTCTTTTTTTGTTTTTAATGAAAATTTGGTTTTTTTTTTTTTAAAAAAAAGGGGGGGTTGTGGGGAAAAAACCGGGAACAAAAATTTTTCGCCTAAACCGGGGGGGAAAGGACCCCCCACATGCAGGGAAACCCTAAAAATGATTTGTTTTTTGGGCAGACTCTTCCCGAAATGAAAGGGGTTTTGGATTTCTGCAGAAAAAATTTTTAAAGAAAAGAAATTTTTTTAAAAATTTTAAAAAAATTTCAAAATTTTTAAAAAAGGTAAGAAATTTTAATAACCATTATGCCAAAGGTGGTCCCCAAAACCCACGGCTTTCCATGACCCTACCTTTTTTTTTTTTTTAAAGTGGTTTGGGAAAAAAAAAAATTTTGGTAACCACTTAGTTTGGTTTGAGGTCAAAGGGGGATTTGAAAAAATGGGAAAATTAAAAATTTTTTATTTTAAATTTTGCTAAATTTTTATTTTAAATTAAATTTTTTTTTTTTTAAAAAAAAAAAAATTTTGGTTTGGGGGGGGGTTTTTAAGGTTAATTTTTTTTGGTTTTTTGGGGGGGGAAAAATTTGGATAAAAAAATTTAAATTTTTTTAAAAGGGGGGGGGGTTTTGAAAAAAGTGTTAAATTTAATAAAAAAAAGGGGGGGAAAAAATTTTAATTAGTAAAAAGGGGGGAAAAAGGGGAAATTTTTTTTAAAAAAAGGTTTTGAATTTTTAAAATTTGTTTTTTGAAAATTTTGGGCCCCCCCCAAAGGTAAAATTTTTAAAAAATAATATTTTGAAAGGGGGTTTGTTTTTTTTGTTTCATAATTTTTAAAAATTTTTTTTAAAGGGGGTGAGAGTAAAAAAAAATTTTTTTTTTTTTTTTTGTTTTGGGAAAATTGGGATTTTTTGGGGGTTTTATGGAAAAATTTTAAATTTTGGGGAAGGGGGAAAAAAAGAAAGGTTTTTAAAAAGGAAAATGGTTAAAATTTTTAAAATTTTATTAAAATTTTTAAAAAAAAAAATTTTAAAATTAAAATTTTTAAAAAATTTGGGAAAAATTTAAATTTGGAAAAAAAATTTTTTTTTAATTTTTTTTTTTTTAAATTGGGGGGAAAAAATTTGAAAAATTTTTTTTTTTTTTAAAAAAAATTTTAAATTTTTTAAAAATTAAAAAAATTAAAAAAAAAAATTAAAGGGGGGGGAAATTTTTTTTTTTTTTTATTTTGGTTTTTAAATTTGGGAAAAAAATTTTTTTTTTAAAAAAAAATTTTAAGGGGGGGGTTTAAAAGTTTTAAAAAAATTTTTTTTTTGGTTTTTATTTTGAAAAGTTTGGGGTTAAAAAATTTTATTTTTAAAAAGGTAATGGTTAAATGGTTAAAACAAGAAAAAAGAATTTTTTTTTTTTAAAAATTTTTTAGTTTTTTTTTTGGTTTGGGTAAAAAATTTTTTTTTTGGGGTTGGGGGAATTTTTTTTTTTAAAAAAATTTGAATTTTTTTTAAAAAAAATTGGGGTGGGTTTTAAAATTTTTTTAAATTTTGGGTTTTGGTTGGAAAAAAAGGGGGAGTGAAGGGGGATGGGGGGGGTTTTGGGGGGGGGGGGAATTTTGGGGGTTTTTGGTAGGGGTTTTGGGGGGGAAAATTTTAATTTAAAGTTTTAAGTAAATTGGAAAAAAAGGGGAAAAAAAAGGTTTTAGGTTTTAAAGGGAAAGGGAAGTTTTTGGGAAATTTTGGTTTGGGGAAATTTTTTGGGGGTTTTGGAAGGGTTTTTTAAAAATAGGTTTGGGTTTTTTTTTTTTGGAAAAAAATTTGGGTTTTGGTTTTTGGTTTTTGGGTTTTTTTTTAAATTTTTGGGGGGGTTTTGTTTTTTTTTTAAAAATTTAAAGGGGGGTTTTTTGGGGGTTTTTTTTTTTTTTTTGGGGGGTAAAAAAGGGGGGGAAATTTTTTAAAAATGGTGTTTTTTGGGGGGGTTTATAATTTTTTTTAAAAAAAAAAATTTTTTTTGATTTTAAGAAATTTATTAATTTTTTGGGGGGAATTTTGGAAAAAATTTTAAAAAATTTAATAAAATAAAATTTTTAAAAAATTTTTTGGGGGTTTTTTTAAAAAAAGGGGGTTTTTAAAAATTTTTTTGGGGTGGGAAAGGGGAAAAAAAAAAAGGGGTGAAAAGGGGGTTTTTTTTTGGAAAGGGGGGGGGGGGGGGAAAAAATTTTAATTTTTTTTTGGGTTTTTTAAAAAAAATTTTTTTTTTTGGGGGGGGGGGGGGGGGGGGGGTTTTGGGGGGGGGTTTAAAAAAATTTTTTTTTTTTGGTTTTTGGGGGGTTTTGTGGGGGGGGGGGTTGGGGAAGGGTTGTTTTTTGATTTTTTATTTTTTGGTTTAAAGGGGATTAGGGGTTTTTGGGGGTTAATTTTTTTTGGGGTTATTTTTTTGGGGTTTTTTTTGGGGAGGGGGGAAATATTTTTTAGGTTTTTTGGGCCCTGTTTGATTTTTTTTAAAAAGTTTTTTTTAAGGGGGGGGGAAGTAAATTTTGTGTTTGGGATTGGGGGAAATGAATTTAAAAATTTTAATAAAGATATTTTTAAAAAATTTTTTTTAAAAATTTTAATGAAATTTTTTTTTTTGTGGGTTTTTTTGGGGGGGTTTTTTGTGAATTTATTTTTTTTAAGGGGGTTTGGGGATTAAAATTTTTTTTTTAAATTTTTTTTTTTTTTGTAAGGTTTTGGGTTTTAAATTTGAATTGGGTTTTTTTCTAATTTTGAAAAGGAAAAATTAGTTTTAATTTTTTTTTTTTTTTTGGGGAAAAAAAAAAAAAAATAAAAAATTTATAAAATATGAAAAGTTTAAAATTTTTTTAAAAATGAAAAGGGAAAATTTTTTATTAATTTAATTTTTGGGGGAAAAAGGGGGGAAAAAAAGGTTAGAAAATTTTTTAAAAAATTTTTTTTTTTTTAATTTTTTTTAAATTTTTTTAATTTTGAAAAAATTTTTAAAATTTATAGTTTTTTAATTTTAAAGGGGTTTGGTTTTAAATTTTGGGGGTGTTTTTTATAATTTAAAAAAAAATGTGTGGGTTAAAGGAATGGTTTTTTGTTAATTTAAAAAGGGTTTTTTTTTTTTAAAATTTTAAAAGATTTTTGGTGGGAAAAAAAATTTTTTTTTAAAAAATTTTTTTAAAAAGAAAAAGAAAAAAGAATATTTAAGTTTTGATTTTTTTTTTTTTTTTTAAAAATTTTTTTGGGGGGAAATTAAATTTTTTAAAATTAATTTTAAAAAGGTTTTAAAAAAATTTTTTAAAAAAATATTTTTTAAAAAAAGGGGGAAAATTTAAAAAGGTGGGTTTAAAAATTTAATTTTTTTAAAAAAAAAAAAAAGGGGGTAATTTTTTTTTTTTTTTTGGAAAATTTAAAATTTAAAAATTTTTGTATTTTTTTTAAAAATAAAATTTGTTTTGTAAAGGGGTTTTGGAAAATTTTTTAAAAAAGGTTTGTAAAAAATTTTTTGGGGAATTTATTTATTTTTGTATGTTTTTTGTTTTTTTATTTTTGGGGAAAATTATTTTTTTTTTTTTGGGGGGAATTTTGGGTAAAATTTTTTAAAGGGTTTTTTTTTTAAAATTTTGGAAAAATGTAAAATTTTTTTAAAGTATTTTTTTTTGTTTAAAAAGGGGAAAAATTAAAAGGGGTTTTTTTTTTTTGGAAATTTGGAAGTAAAAAAAGGGGGTTTAAAGAAGGGAAAGGGGTTTTTTTGGGTTAAGGTTTAAGTGTTAAAAAAGGTTAAAAAATAAATTATTAAGGGGGGGGAAATTTAAATTGGAAAAAAATTTTTTTTAAAATTTGTTTTAATTTTAAAATTAGATTTTTTTTTTTTTTTTAAAAATTTTTTTTGATTTTTTTTTAAAAAAAAAAAGGTTTTGGGTAAAATTTTTTTAAAAATTATTTTTGGTGTTTTTAATTTTTTAAATAAAAAATTTTTTGGGGGGGGTTTTTTTTTTTTTTTTTTAAATAAATTTTTTTTTGGGAATATTTTTTATATTTTTTTTTAGGGTTTTTTTTTTTTTAAATTCAAAATTTGAATTTTTATTGGGTAAAAAAATTAAAATTTTGGGTGTTTTTGGTTTAAAGGAAAAATTTTTAAAAAAAACTTTAGTTTTTTTAGTAGTTTTAATTTTTTTGTTTTTTCTTTTTTTTTGGGGGGGTTTTTTTGTGTTTTTTTTTGGGGGGTTTTAAAATAAAAAAAATTTTTTAGAAAATTTTTGTTGTTTAAAAATGGTGTTGCCAAATTTTTTTCTTAAAGGAAAAAGTTTTTAAAAAGTTAAAAAATGAAAAATTTTTTTTTGGGGCTTTTAAAGGGTTTTAAAAGTTTTTTTTGGGGGGAAATTTTATGAATAAAATATAAAATTTAAAAAAAAAAAAGGGGAAAATTTATTTTTATAAAATTAAGAATTTTTAAAAAAAAAATTTTTTGGTTTTTTATTAAAGAAAAAATTGGGAAAATTTGGAATAAAAAAAAAAAATTTGTTTGAGGCTTTTTAAGAAAAATTTTGGGGGAATTTTTTTTGGGGGTTTGTTAAATTTATTGGTTTTTGGGGGGTTTTTTTTAAATTTTAGTTAAAAATTTTTAAAATTATTTTTTAAATTGTTTTTTTACTTTTTATTTCAAAAATTTTTTTTATTTAAATTACTTAAAAAGGGAATTTTAAAAGTTTTTTGTTTTTTGTTTTAAAAAAAAAGGGTTTTAAATTAATTTTTAGAAGGGGTAAATGAAAATTTTGGTTTTTTTTAAAAGGGGGGGATTTTCCATTTTTGGAAAAAAAGGGTTTTAGGTAAAAGGGTGTTGGTAATTTTGATTTTTTTGGGGTTTAGGAATTTATTTTTTTAAAGGGTTTTTTGTAAATGGTTTTGAATTTTTAAAAAAATCCCCAAAAATGTTTTTTTTTATTTTGAGTTTTTTAAAAAAACTTTTATTTTTTTTAAAACCCCTTAAATGGGAAATTAAAAGATTGTAATGGGGGAAAAAATTAAAATTACAGGAAACCCTTTTTAAAAAATCAAAGTTTAAAATAAATTTTCCCCCAACTTTTTTTTTAAAAGTTTTTATTGGTGTTTTTGCTACATTTTACCTTAAAAACTTTTTAAAAAAATGTCTCACAAAACCCTAAAATTTTTAATTTTTTTTTAAATTCCACCTTTTATGTTCGAAATGAAACCAAAAAATTTTTTAAAAATTTTAAAAAGGGGAAAAAACTTTTTTTTCAAATTTTAATTTAAAAAAACCCCGAACCCCAGGGGATTTTAAACCTTAAAGTTTTTTTCAAAAAAAAAAAATTTTACTTCTTAAAAAATTTTTGTTTATATATACAAAAGAAAAAGAAGGGGGGTTTTTAAATTTAGCAAAGGGGGGAAGAAATTAAAATTTTTTTTTAATTTAAAAATTTATTTTTTTTAAATTTTTCCCGGATTTTATACCATGGGGTTTTTTGCAAAAAACCCCAAAAACATAGGGGAAAAAAAATTGTTATCTCCTTTTAAAAAATTTTAAAATATTTTTATAAAGAACGATTTTACAAAAATTTTAAAAGGGTCTTGATTTTTTAAAAATCTTTAAAAAACCTTTCCCTTAAACCCCCCCGGGCAAAAACAACATTAATTTTAAAAATCATTGTAAAAAACCTCTCCAATTTTAAAACCCAAAAATAAAAAAAAGTAAAGAAAAATTTAATACTAAAAATTATATAAACCAAATAAGGGGTTTTTCAAAAAAAAATTCATACCCAAAAAAAAAAAGTTTTTATTTACTAGAACCTTTAAAAAAAAAATCAAATTCATACTTTAAACAAAAAGGGTTGTTTTGCAATCCGGGGAAAAAATTTAGGGTGGGGCCCCGGTTTTGACAATAAAAAAGGTCAAAGGTTGGGTTACTTATAACAAGAACCCCCTTTTTAAAACAAAAAAAAGAAAATTATCCTTATAAAAAAATTTGTTACAACAATTGGCAAATTTTATCGGGGCCCTGTTCAAGACAAAAAAAATTTTCCTTAAAAAATTTTTAATTTTGGGGGAAAATTTTAATTTTTTAAATTAAAAAAAAGGGTTTTTTTTTAACAATATTTCCTCCGGGAATAATTTAAGTTTTTTTAAAAAAAAACCCCCTTTAATTTTTTAAATTTTTAATTTTTTTTTTAAAAAAAAATATTTAAAGTTCAAATAAAGCCCTTAAATTTTTAAAAAACAAAATAAAAATATTATTTTTATCCACATTTTAATTGCTTTTTTTAAAAAAAAAAATAAAAAAAAAAATTTTTTATTTTTGGGGAAAATTTTATTTTAAAATGTTTTTTAAAAGTTTTTTTAAAAAAAAACCCCATTTTGTTTTCCTTTTTTAAATTTTTCTTTTAAACAAACCTTTAAACCCAAGGCCTGATTAAATTTTTTTTTAAAAATTTTTTAAAAACCGACCCCTCTTTTACAAAAAATTTAAAAATTTAAAAATAAAAATAAAATGCTCAATAAAGGTTTTAAGGGAAGTCCCCAATTAAACAAAAAAAATAAATTTTACAAATAAAAAAATTCCAAGGAAACACTTTTGAAAATTTAAAATGGTTTTTGTTGAAATCAAATTTTTCCCCGTATAGCCCTTTTAAATTTTTTTAAAGGGACCCCCCAAAAAAATTCTTAAATTTAAATTCAAAAACACAAAAGATTTTTTCCCCAAAATTTGGTATAAAATAAAAAATTTTTAAAATGTTTTTTTTTTCAAAAACATATAATTTGCGTTTTTCTTAATCTTTTTTCCAGTACAAAGGGGCCCCCCTTCCAAAAATTTTTCTACAAAAGGGGAAAATCAAAATTTTCTGAAGGAGAAAGGGAAAAATGAAAAGGGGGAAAAAAGGGGGAAAAGAAAAAAATTTTTTTGAAATAAGAACTTTTTAAAACCAAACTATATTCTAAAAAAAAAGGGGCCCCAAAAAAAAAAAAATTTTTTTTTATTTTTTTTTTCCATCCTTTTTTAAAAAAACCATTTTTTTCCCCTTTCCTTTTAAAGGGAAAGGTGTAACAATACTTTCTTTCTAATTAAATATTGTTTTTGGGAAACCCATATTTTTTTAAGTAATTTTTATAATTTAAATTTTTTAAAGGGTTGTTTTTAAAAAATAAAAAAATTTAAAAAAAAATTTTTAAAATTAAAAAAGAAAAGGGATTAAAAATTAAAATTTTGGGGAAAAAAAATAAAATTAATATGTTAAAAAAATTTGTTTTAAAAAAAATTTTTTTTTAAAAAATTTTAAAATTTTTATTTTTAAAGGTTTTTTTAAAAAATAAAATTTTTTTGCGTTCCCCAAACAGTATCAAGGTTTTAAAAAAAAATTTTAAAGAAATTAATTTTTTTTTAAATTTTTTTTTTTTTTTTTAAATTTTTTTTTAAAAATTTTTTAAATTTTTTTAAAAAATTTGTTTTTTTTTTGGGGGGTAATTTTTAAATAGAATAAAATTTTTTTTAAATAAATAAAAAATTTGTTTTTAATATTTTTTAAAAAATTTTGTTTTGTAATTTTAGAAAAAATTTTTAAAAAAAATTTTAATTTTAAAAAATTTTTTTTTAGGTTTTTTAATTTTTTTTTTTTTTGAAAATTTATTTTTTTTAAATAGTAAAAAAAAAATTTTTTAATTTTTTAAAAAATGAATAAAATTTAAAATGTAAAAATTTGTAAAAAAGAAAAAAGGGAATTTTTTTTTAATTTTTTTTTAAAAAAAAAAATTTTTTTTTAATAAAATAATGTAATAAGTTAGGGGGGTTTTTTTTGTTTTTGGGGTTTTGGTTTTTATACTTTTAATAAATTTTAGGGGAAAAAAAAATTAAAAGGGGAAAAATTTGGGTTTGGTTTTTTTGTTTAAAAAATTTGTTTTAAGGAGATAAAAAAATTTAAATTTTTTAAAAAATAAAATAAAAAAAAAAAAGAGATTTAAAATGTTTATATTTAAAAATGAATTTTTTTTTTAAAAATAAAATGTTAAAATTTGTAAAAATTTGGGAAATAAAAATTAAAAAGGTTTTTGGGTGTTTTTTTTTAAAAGGTAAAAAAAAATTTTTAAAAATTTTTGGGTATTTGGTTTAAATAATATTTTTTAAATTTGGGGGGGGAAAAGTTTTTTTTTTGGTTTTGTTTAATTTAAAATTTTTGGTTTGTTTTTTTGGGGTTTTTTTTTAAATTTAAAAAAATTTTTAAAAATTTTCCTTTAAAAAAATTTTCCTAAAAATTTTCCAAAACAAAAAAACCCCTTTTTTTAAATTTTAAATAAAAAAAAGCACGTAAAACAAAAATTTCTTTATTAAAAATAAATCCAACCACTTTTTTGTGAAAAAATTTTTAAGAAATTTTTTTTGAAAATTTCCTTTCATTGCTTATGAAACATTACACATTGTATTTATAGACGGATAAATGTTTATAATATATCAATATAGAATTATTTGTGTTAAACATGTGTCCTTCATAATTTGATCCCACTCTAAAATGGCATGTAGCAGCTTTCGTTTTATCAGATGAAAGTTGTTATTTACCTTTTAGTCCCTATTATTTTAGGTTGGATAAATTTTTCAGTATCTGAAAATCGGGGATTTTTACTACTCCAAAATAATATTGCTTACATTGCGATTTCTCTTCTATAACTAATTCGTTACTGATATCCTCTTTTACGACTTTATTTTTGTAATGACTTTGTTTGGGATTCATCGTAAGTTTCTCATACAATGATGACATTGTTGTGTTACATACCAAAAGGTTTTAATTGAATAGTGATGTTGCATCCTTTAGTGCTCAATCCCTACAGCTGAAATTTCAATGTGTACTCTATTAGTTTTATAACTTGTGATTACGTTCCAAATTACTTTGGTTAACACATTCCATGTATTCCTGACATGATATTTGTGAATTTTCCTCCTCTGAATTTTCTTTATTCCTCTGAAGTACAGTTTGGACGTAGTTGCGGACTTTTATTGTAGCCTTGGTTTCATTTGGAGGTTCCTTATTGTAATAGTTGAGGTTTTAGTTTGTATACAACTTAGTAGAAATGTGATTTCTAAGGGGATCTTTTTTTCTCTGCCGACATAAAATGCAGTAAGATCGGAGGGGAATTTACCATCTCTCCTATAATATAAAAAAGGTGTTAAAAATTTATGGATCTTCTGACGAATGGGTTAAAGCTGAAGTGGTGTACACAAGCAACATCCTGTAGTAATATCGTGTATCCAGAGTGATCATCGTTTCTCCTTTATTCTTTAACCCTACCGGTACTCTTTAATCACATGTTGATCTTCCTATTTGGTAGCATTAAAACCAAATCGATTACAGTCGATTACAGATTTTTGTCGCTTCAATTCCAAATCATTCAGTTCATTTTTGATCCCTTATTTGCTCAATTAATTTTTTTATTTCTTCAATGCTAAGTTTGGTTTTTATTGGTAAAGAAATCAATCATGACTGTTATCTGATCTTATATCATTTATGTGTATGCATACATAAAATTATTGCTCAGCGTTACGACGTCTCGATGAAGAGGTTTTATAATAAATGAAATATGTTTATGGATAGACATACGATATAAAGTGCTATTGATTTATTAATAGACATGGTTGATTATATATTACATTTATAACGATTTCTCTTATCTTAAATTGCTTACGTAAGACTACTACTGTCACATAACTTATATTAAGTATTTGTAGGTTAAAGTTATCCTGTTTATAACAGTTTTCTAGGAAAATACCGAAGGGTGGAGGGTACATGTAAAAATGACTTTGGGAAAATTTGTCCAGAGAGAAGTGTAGTTATCCAATGGTTATTTGCTTTCTTAGTATCTGATGTATATCAAGTTTAGTTTTAGTAATTTAAATTTCTATCAGACACAAATGTGTGTAGTCCAGAAGTGGAAATATGAGAAGACCAGCGAGTCAGGGTTTGTCTCACGTAGCGAGAATGTTGCCATAAAAATGTGTCCCTTGGTTTACTTGAACAATTGATAAAAATAGTAAACATAAGCCGATTAACTACTACTGTCGTGGGGATTAAGCAATTCCAACAATGTTATTGTGTTGGAAACTTGAAAGATAAAATTAATGGCTCCAGTTATAGCGCCATCTCGCAACAAGAACCGTCACTATTCAGGGCTATCTGATGTACAGTTTTGCTCAGCAAGATCTACAGGGACCAAAAATATATTTAGAGAGTTGATAGTAAAACCTTGCATACTAAAGCATAAATGTGTAGGAGTTGGAATTCTATTTCATACTGATATTAGTTACAATGTTTAAACTTGTGACGGGTTGAATAGGACATTAAAACACAGTCCACGCATAACTCCACGTTTATGATCATGTTTTATAAGCTACAAAAGTAGTCAGTGTTGGATATTGCAGTTTTTGTTACAGTTTTATTACCTGTCTCTGTTACTGGCTCACAGTGCTCTAAACAGTAGCTTATGACTTACGATTATATCAAATCAACGGTATTTTATACAGCAGTAATATTTAAATTAATATGTAGAACCTTTCTGAAAACCTTTTATTTTCAAAAATTAGCTTAAAATAGAGGGTAACTGGATTACGGACATTCATTAACATTTTTTGTTACGACTAAACTACAACGTTTCCAGAATTAAAATGTGGTCTATTTTAAGACGCCAAATTCTAAAACAGAAGATAGAATGATTATATCTTCTGTAACAGAAGATTAGAATGATAAATCTTACAATTAATTTAGCGATAAATACACTGACGTCACAGTTTAAGAAAAGCCGTACTTCAAAACCACAAAAATGAACATGACATCCAACTCCAATAAACTAAATTGTCTATCCACCCATATTCCCAACTACTAATGCTACCCTGTCCACACAAGTAACACAGAGCCACTGATCCTGGAAATCATGAAGAGGCACAATTCCTGTTCCGTCTCAAATACGTGTTATGATGCGTCCATCACGTGTTTTAGCTGCACATATTTGTCATTATGTATTGATTTTAATTGAATTGGCAGAGTTAACTTAAGCTAGTTTTCAAGTATTTTTATGATATCAATGTATGGATTTTTTTGTTATTCTAAGTGCCTCATGCTTTTACATTCATTATTAGTTGCATCCTTTTAATAATAATAACTAGAAATATAGCAAATACCATTTATTTAAACGTTAAGTGGCTGTAATTTCAACGTTAAGAAAGTTTTTTTTAGTTTATAAACGTTTAGCGATACAATCATAAAGTGAATGTTTTTGAAACTTGACAAATTATATGAAAGAAAACTGATTTAAGCCTGCGTGGAACCATCCAGCTGATATACGAGACAGTTACTTCCAAAATTATTTTGCTCTTACCCACAGCAATAATTCATGTCTTGTTCATTTATAATGTCCTGATATTAACGAAATTGTAAAGTTATTAGCAGTAAACAGATCATTGCGTTGTACGGAAGGATCTACCGTTGGCTTAGGCGGTATTATAAAGGTATTGTGATTACATGAAAGCCGAGGAGCTTGTTCTAGTAACTAACACCAGTAACGACACCTGCGCCTCTAGCGGCGGTTTACGTAAGCTGCTCTAATGAGCGGTCTCTTGGTAACTTACTTGCATTGTTTTCTCTGGTTGTAGATTAGAATTCGTGGATGTTCTGAACATTTGTTAAATAGTTTTTATATATTATAGAGGTGCCTCGAGAAAAATTCCTTAAGTAATAATATGAAACACCAATAATGCTTCTTCTGTGTTAATTAATTGGAATGTATAACCTTTATATTCTTGTGTTCGTTTGTATGTGACTGAACTCCTCCTAAACGACTGGACCGATTTTGATGAAAGTTTGTGTGTGTTTTCAATGGAATTAAGATAATGGGTTAGATTCACAATTCGGTCCACTGGAAAATTTTTTTAAATTATTTTTTAATTTGTAAGTAGTTGTTGATTTTGGAGTGTTTTACCTCCAATGCGGCAGACTGCGCTACGATACGTAATACAAAGTGAAACTTAACAGCTGTGAATCCTTTCATCTGAAGTTCATGAAAGAGGCAGAAACATCTGTTTACATTTAAAATTTCGAAAATTATTATTGTAAAGTGCTTGATGAGCAGTGTAATGCAGATTGCATAGAAACGTTATTGCATAATTTTAAATTTTGATTGCACCAATGATCAATAAACTAGGTAATGTAATGAAAATACTATTAAACGTCATTGTACAAAGCCGTGAATGTTTGCACATAAGGTAATCGAATTTGGTTACATCGAAGGTAAATGAAAAGTGCCGAAAGAAGACGCTTTATGATCGAAATTAGTTTCGTTGATACGTTTTCTTGATCGGAGCACAAGGCACTCCACAATAATCCTGGAAATGTCTTACGTAGAAATTTGAACAGACCGAATTTGATTATTTATAACCTAATTGGATATCGAGATTCATCCATATATTGTAATGAATAACTTCTCAACACCTAGCAAAAACCACGAAAAATAGAGGCAGGAAATATGGTACATGCCTTCATAATGCGCCCAAGAGGTTCACGAAAGAACGACTATCAATTACCTCAGGAGTGTTTAGAATGTGATAGAAAAAGAATACGTGAAAATAGTGTACTGTTTTTCAACAGGAAATTGCGTGCTAAGCCGCGAACAACTGCTAGTATATAGAATAAAAAAACTGGGTGGAGGGATAATTTTCATGCACACGTATATAAAATAAATGGAGTAAGTTATACTCAGAAGGTTCATATACAATATAACAATACATACTTGAAATCTAGATGAATTTATTTGTAAATCAGACAGTGTTCATCCTTATATCACTGCTTACTTTGAGAACACTATTTCAGATCATTGAAGAACGCTCTTTTATATAGACAATTAATTAGCTAATTAAACAATTATAGAGCTAATTAGCTTTAGCTCTGTATATTGCTTACTTAGCTTACACTAGTTTATTAGCCATGTATTTTTTTCAAAAGGTTTATATAATAACTGTACGGGACATATGTAGATTCACTTACTGCGTTTAAGAAAGAAACATTTCTAACAATTCCTGTAACATTATGCTTAACCTTTCACACGACGTAAAAACGTGAGGTTGTACAAATAATGGACTTTGCGTACGTCAAATAAATAAGAGCCAACAATAAAAAAGTATATTAAATTTTTAATAATGCTAGTGAACCCTTGAACTTTCTGTTTTTATATCAATATCGTGTTGAAGGCTAATTATGCAATTTCTACACATCAATCTGCAACTCTGATTTATATTACGTTTGAGTTTATACTTCTGAGAGGTATTAAATAGTTGTCCTAATATTAAGAAAAGTCACTTTTATTTCAACTCATGAAAAAATTATAATTAAAAACTTCGAGTAGAATATTAAATAGACGTCTACGGTGTAGTACTCTCTTTCAAAAAAGTTTGCATAGAACTTGACTACTGTATTTGCACACGAAAATAACAAAAGGGAAGAAAATGTAGAAGCATATTATAGTATAAAATATAAATAAAGTTTTAACTACTTTGTCGTAAAAGTACCTCGCACATAAATATTAAAGTTACAGAGTAGGTTTATTTATGGCATGTTAAGGTAAAAAAGCGCAGTGCAGATGTATAGTTAGTACTGTAGTTGAAGTGGCGGTGTTCACACCTCCAATTACTAAAGCCGTGACTGCGCCACAACACGGTAGATGGCGTGATAGTCATTGTTGTAACTGTTACTTTACTGTCAGCTTAACTCTAGTTTAAGTTATTGCTGCTGTCTTTCCTGTTCTGCGGTCTCAGATCCTTTACAGACATTTACAATAATAAGGCTCGATATACAAACTGTTGTAAGATAAATTTCCTATCATCATGAGTGCTAGCCTATGGAGGGCCATTCACTATATTTAAAATATTGATGTTAGGAATTGATTGTGCATGAACATTTTAAGCCTAATAACTTATTGTGGACTATTGCTGACTCGATATTACCAAGACAAAAATGAAGCTTCATACAAAGTTTAAGCCTTTAGCTCGACATTTCCTAGGGAGTAATATGTTTCGCCAACACTCAACCATATCACATGGATGAACGTGGAACATCCTTGATCTAAGTCTTGTATTTAAAAAATTAAGCTTTATGAATAATTGTAATTTCATTCCAATCTCAAGATATTTTGAGTAAAAGTTGTTTCCTAAGGAGCGGCCATCAAACTCGATTTACAAATGAATATTCTTGCAAATTCAAAGTCTACACCTCACTTAGCATTCGATATATCTTTTGGCTAGACATATAGAAGATAAATTTGTCTAGCTCCCTGGGTGGTAGACATCGAACACTCAGCCCATAATATTTGTTTGTGACACAATTAAAGTTGTGGGCTAATTATAAAATCTATAATGGAGTAACTCGTTTTCTTGGGACGTTAGCAGATGTCAATGAAGGGGTCTAGATGTGACTGTCAGACAAAGTACGTACCAGCAGTCACTAACAAAACACCAAAAACTGCAGCTATTGACTGACCCACATTTTCACTATAAGAAACCTTTGCACTTGCTTCCGGAGTGACAGGATATACAGGAGGGCTTAGGGATCACCCGCTGTAGAAAACCCATGGGGAGAGATAGGGGACACACTGTGTATCAGTCATGTCACCTTAGGAGAAGCTAAGAGCATTCTCTCCAGTCAAAGCAAGCAACGGGGCACTCCCTCATGCCTCTTAACACTAAGAAAGTTTCACCTTCTCTAACAAGTCCGTCTCTAATCTTCCATAATAGACTAAACTATCGATCCTGGCTTCAAAATATATCTACAGTATTGTTGCCACGCTCAACACATCATAGGTTATCAGGTATAAGTGACAGAGCGGTTTTAGCTATACCCAGTGTAAGTTCAACTGGAAAGTATAAACCAGGTTCTAAGGTATATCTGCATAAAATTATAAAGGTCCATGGTTCTTAGTAGTACCTGTGTAATAATATGATGAATATGATTCATTTCATTGCCATAAGAGGTATATTTGACGTAGGTATTATTTCAAATAGAAAAGTTATTCAAACTATCCATACAACCATATAGAATAGATTTAGCTTCAAACAACGTGAATACAGTGATTTCTACATATATCACTAAGGTTTAGGAGGACTCCTTAAAAGGACACCTCATCCTGCTTACCTCTTGCTGTGTTTTGTTTGTTTTCAAAAAGTATGCTTAAAGCACTCCGTAAACAAGACGTACAGCAATGTATGGCGTTACATTCCAATCCATACTCACTGTACTATTCTGCATCCTTGGTCTTTAGAGGTGATATTAATTGACATGTGATCTGTATACTGCATTTCTCATTATTTGAACAATGTCTTGATGCATTCCATAGTTTCCTCAGAATTAATTCTTCGAGAGAATAGCTCTTTGAACGATGTCTATGCATATATCTTTGATTTGTTTCTTTAACCACTATAAAGAGGCCTGTCCCAAAAACTTTCACAGCTTTTATAGCATGTTTTAGAAATATTCCCTATACAATTCTTGTTCTTTTAAAGGATTAAAATATTTAATATCTTGAAGAATATGTTGGCTGCTTGAGGTAACCATTTATGTACCATTTGGTTAAGAAGATAACCATATTCATTGTCAATTGTCATTGGGAATTATAATCCAAACATCTTGTAAGATATACGTAACACCTAGGAGATTACATATACTCCACCGTATTTATGTGAGCTCCAGTTAGGAAATAATAAAGTTTTTGGCGATTGACAGTCATGTGTGGTCATAGCTTTGAGTTGAGTTTATGCTTCTGTTTATTTTTCCTTTTAGCTTATATTGTATTTCTGTTCAGCAAAAAATAGTTCGACAGTTTCTTCTATGAAGGCTGTAGCTTCTGCTAGAAAAGGCGAACTAACGGCTACATAAACCTCACGTAAGTAATTACTACAGTAAACCGCAGTGTTGTGGTTTGCAGTTAATTTGCATTCATAATAATTTCTAGACGGAATTCCAAGAACATTAGTTCAAGCTCAACTTATTCATTTTAAATTTTAATTAGGGATTATGTGCAATTAATAGGTACAAAGAAAGACAGCAACACGTTATCTCAGTGTTATCTTTGAGCTCTTAAGTAATTGTATCTTTAAACTATGTTACGATCATAAAAATACCATTGGTGCTCTGGTTTATTATTCTTATAGTACATATGCTTATTGGGCTGTTTGATTTCTCAAAAGCTTAAAGAATATGGAATGTTTCTCAAGTTTCTTTTATTAAAAGCAGCTGAACTCAGTAACTTTATAACAAAGGCTTCTGTTCGCGACTTGACAGCGCTGAAATGTACATTTCTTGGAGTTCTTAGAGTGTAGATTTTTCCTTTTATCAAAAGTCTTCAGTCTCTTCATAGTGAGTGGTTGTATGGAGAACGCAGTTTTATACCATTAAATTAATGTACAATTATATAATTTAAATGTTTGACTTTCTTTTTTTACAGGGAGAAATTATTTTTATATTAAAGAACAGATTGGGTTAGTTCAACTTATGTATAAACTAGACGCACGCGCTCACGCACATAAACAATTAGGTGATTTATTCAAAGTCAGATTGAAATATAAAACTTGATGTTTTTATTTAAGATTTAAACTGTAGATATCTAACTCCGAAGCTTTCAAACATGTGTTTTACATATAGAAAGAAACACAATTTTTTCTTTGGCTGATTTACAAATTTTTGTTTACTCTTTAAATTTAATAAAACTTTAGTACTAATGATTATATACAGAGTGATACAACAATGAATACTAAACGTATATTTGGAGAATCTTTAGAGCTATAACAAAGAAACACAACCCCTTAAATTAAACACAGAAAATGTATTAAAAATCCTTTTATAAAATTTAAGGTTCTTTGTTGCCAAATACAGATGTCCCAGATTAGAATCTCAAAATGTTCAAATATCAATCTTGGACATATAGCACATTATTTGAAGCAGAAATATGTATGTGAATTTTGTTTTCAAAATTAATTTATTACTTCAATGTGGTGAACCAAATCATAAAATATTAGCATTTTCCATAAATCCCGATATATTCTACTAGTTTAAAAATAAAATAGTGAAATAAACATATCCTTTATTTGAAATTAATTATGTTTTTAATTATATGTCACATGCACATATTTATATGTCAAAATTTGCACAGTCCCTAAACATAAATAGCCATGACTCATTTTTAACACCTTCAAAAAATGTATTTTTTTATTCAAAACAAATATTTAGGCTAATCGTGTTTAAGTGAGAACAATACAACTTGCTTTAATGTTGAAAATTAAAACTATACAGTATTATGTCAGTAGATTATACTTTTTACGAACACATTTTCAAACGTAACTCCACACACAGTACATGGGCTTAGTAATCTTCTAAAAAACATTTTGTTACATGTTTTTCAATTAACGTATAACCGTTTCAAAATAGCGTACCAGAACAAAATAAGTTCCACAGTTTTAATAATATCCTTTTTACATTATAAATCCTGAAAATATTTTGTTTGCAGACGATGTATTAACTGAGCGCTAGTGAAGCCTATCACTTGAGGGGCAGGAAGAATGTCTGGATATTTGGTATTTGGCTGAGCGTCAGCAAAATTTTTTACTTTGGTCTTATATTATGGGTCTTTACTATGAGTAACCTTGATGGCAACGAGAAAGTTGAATGAGTAAATTTAGAAGCAAACTAGTACAATTATATGAAATTTTAACATCCGACATAGTAAGGCAAGAAACCTAAAAGAATTATATCGATTATAACAATTTGCAAGCAACCTCAGAGAAATTTTGTTACGCGGCACGTAGTTTGGCGTACTCCTTCATTGTACTGGTATATACGTATTGGGTTTTCTTTCCTTATCAAAAATGTAGAAACTTAATACGCTTCCTCTTTTAGTACATTACTATACTATTTATTCATATAAATGTTTGTAATTACGTTCATAATATAATCAATAGTCAGAAAACAGCCAAATATTGAACTGTAGCAGTGGAGTAATAATTTCATGGAATAGTTATTGAAAACAAGATTGTTCCCAGGCTTGTGAGGAACATCTCCAGGTCAAACAGTCTATAATGTAAATTGGTATATTTAATGCAACCTTTACCTCACTTAGGATAACGAAGGATATGTATATTGTATAAGCGGAGAGGTTTGGTCTCATTTTCAGAGGGATATTGGTATTGCCGGAAGATCTCACTTGAAACCATACAACAGGTAAAAATAAATGTTTAATACGAGCTTTTTATCAGTATAAAGAGTACAAAAATTATCATTCCCTCGGTTTGGATTTAAAATGTAATATTTTCATATTTTCCTTTAAGGAAAAATTGCAGCAATTTTTAAGAATAATACTAATGATATTATTATATTTTATGTTTATTCCTAACTAAATTATTATATTATTATAGCTACAGCAGCAACAGTAGCAAGCACATCTTGCTCGGATATCCAATGTACTAAACTGTAGATAAGTGCACGGATAGTGGAAATACAGTTGCAGGCCCCATTGAGGAAAGTCGTAAGTTGCTCTTTGCTAGAGGAAAGATACATGCAATGTTGAACAGAATTAGAGCCATAAAGGAATATGAAACTTTAACAATTCAATGTTATTGTATTTTATAAATATTTCCTACGGTGTTTATTTTAAATCTCATAAAAACACAATACAGCACATAAACACACACACACGAATTTAAAATGACATAATAATTCTACAAATCTATTCGTATTAGTATATGATTCATAACAAATAAGATACAAAGATTCTTTTTTAAGCTTAACTTACTTATGGAACGATTAGTAAGTTAACCCTGTAAGTAGAGTCATGATGTGTGTTATGTGGTGTGTGAATGTGACGATTTAGATTGCTTGGTAATTAAAACAAGAGTAAAAACTGAGAATTAAACTTTGCACAGATGTATAAGGCCACCATCATTGTCCTTTTTTGTTAAGACGAGACGAGTATTAGCTCAGTACTATATGCTTGAATCGTCCTAAAATTACGTCCCTGTTTATGTATATCTATAAAACAATTTACGGTCATTTTTAGAAACTCTACGAGCTATAGAAGAACATGTAACAACATATGTTATTGTAAATAAAAATTCTAAAACATATTTCTGTTGTGTCAACAATGCATAGTAACTTATATATATATATATATATATATATATATATATATAACCATATCTTTTCAAAATGATGACCAGTCACCATCTTGAAACCTAACAACACGTACTACATACGATTGCGTTGTTTTAACTGTATATGGTTGTTTGTGACATGAAATTAAACATTCTAGTTTCGGTAATGCATAAAAATATAAGTGGCAAGATATTACGAAAATAAAAATATTTCATTGTTATTGAAAGACAATTCAATCACATACACTGTATAAAGTAAGGAGGAAAATATCGGTTCAAGCATTATTGCTGTTAAGTATAGATATATATATTTTGAAAATGTTTAATTTTACTATTGAATTCTAAGATCTATTAGAAGCTAACCAAGAGAAGTTTAATTAAGTACCACTCACCCAAGAAATAGTCTCACGGATGAAGTCACACAGCAAACAAAGGTGTGTGAGACCAGACCTGATAACAGAGAGACCCTCATCACTGTCAGTTCAGGACACATATTCCAGTCCTGACTGTACTATGTCCATATTGACCACTTGATCCCGCAAAATATTTGTAATAAGGTACAAAATATTCGTAAATATTTGTAACTGTAGATCATTGACTTCAATTTATATTCTACGTTGTTTAAATATAAGTTATATTTGTTTGTCTGTCAAAATCGAGGTGGTTTAAAGTTCAAAAAGGACCAGAGAGAGCCTTCTTAAATTCATGTCATTGTGTCCGTCTGTCTGGCTGTCTGTCTGTCCGTGCAATGAGTGTTTCTAAACAGGTCCTAGAGATTTGAAATTTAGTACATAGGCTTTCCTAGGTCCAAGGATTTTATTGTCAAACTTCAAAAGTAAAAGTGAAATGTTTGCATTGCGCAGTTATGAATAACAATGATGGCAACGAGACCATATTTTGTATATCGCAGAATAAACACTCTAAAGACACTTTATCATGTGACGAAATAACTCATGTGATCTCCCTTCGGTACGGGATATTGTAATATTCTAAGGTTTCCGTTTTCAGTGATTTAAAGTGCTCTTATGTTATCACAGGGTTTATCCCTGTTTTTAAATTGAGTAAGATGTAATATTATGAATACAATCATTGAGTTAGACAGAAAGGTCAGTGACTCTTACCCAAGCACGTCTATAAAATAATATTTGTCTCATTGATACAGATATCTCAACAACTGTTTATATATATATTGGGCTTTATTTCTAATTGGTCACTACAATCAAGCCCTTTCTCAAAAGTATAACTGTAAATATTAGAAATGAAAGGTTTGAAAATCACAGATAAGCAATTCAAAGATTTTGCAATGGATTATATACAATGTACAAGAGATACATTGTTTGGTGGTATTCAGTTGACGATAATTTTACAACGTTTTGGAAACAAAATCATCACTGACTCTTGAATAATCACATTAGTTCACCTACCTTGAACCCGCACTTGATTAGTCACTGTTTAAAATCGCATATATCTATCTTACAGTTATTGTAAGATAGATATTGTTCAAATGTGTGTGTTCTTATTTGTAGTGTCCTACAGCTTCGAAGGTCCCTTATAGATAATTTCAAAACTATAAAATTGAAAATAACAAATCAGAAAAGTCTATTGATTTGTTTATTTGGTTATATTTGTTCCATCTGTAGGTGAAATAGAAGTACAAAATTGAAACAATGTTATTTCTGTAATCTTATTCCTGTTCTAATGCCTTCGATTAATCGAAACATTCGAAGGGGTACCATCAAGGAAACTTTTCACTAACCAAGTTTAGTCTTAGATGCCGTAGGGAGAATAGGGAACACCGGATCCCGATTCTTTTGATTCATTAGCTGTAGTCGCCATTTGGTTGCTATTGCTAACTAGACAATTAATTCCTTATATATCATAATTTTAATGCAGTTAAGAGTGTTTACTTAATTAAAAGCGATGAACGCAGATGGAAATGTATACAAATTTCCACGGAGACAACTATCTAAACCTGTACCGTGTAATATGTACCATTAAACCTTAGGTTTGTAAAAGTAAAACCTAATTGCACAGTATTGACTATCCAATACATACACTAAGAACCACACAAATCAATGTGGAAACAATTAAATAGACAAGGATGTTGCAGTAATAGATGGGTTCAGCTAATTGGATGTTCTGTTCAGTCAATAATCAGTTACCATTGTACTGAATTTGGAATGTTCGTTAACACTTGTGCTGATTGGCTTAGCATCTGAAACCAAACCAATTGCTTACTTATTTGATTTGAAACTGGAAAACATTTTACCTTATCATTAATGACTGAAACGTTTTTACACTGAAATTAATTAAAATTTATAATTGATTTGTCAAGCTAAAGTTACTTAAAAGAATTTGAAATCCAATGTTAATGTTTGAACAAAAATTAATTTTTTTAGTAAATTAAATACATTATTACAGAAAAATATCTCAGCAAATAATTTAATTGATAAATTTAACAAAGCATTATAAAATAGTTTTAAATGAAATGGGTCTTGTACGATTGGTAGAATTTAGGTAGTTTCTCAAACCTAAAATAAATATTTCTTCATTAAAAAACTCATATATAAAACTAAATAAAATAGTATTAAAAATATAAAGATAGAAGTCCCCTTATAAAATTCATGTCAATTAAGTCAAGATTCGGTATACGAAAGTTCAGTTGTGGTAAAGGCTCGACAAGTGCCGACTCACACAGTTTCTGTGTAATGATCTCATTACAGAGGCTGGCCGACATCAGCAGTTTCACATCATTATCGGTGTCATTACAAAAGTTGTATTCTCAGCCACATCATTATACAACTGAGAGGCAGTTACCTGTTGACAAGCTCAGCATCTTATCTTACATAATCTCGTTTACGAAGCTTGATATTTCCACGTAGTTATGCATATCTATCCACGTAATGATGTCTATCGTTTGAATATGATCAAACAGAGTTTAATTCGATTCCACTTTGGGAACTGCTTTCATACATGTAACAATCAGAGTTTGGCCAGTAATTGTGAGATAATAGTTTTTTTTCAAGGTCAATTAATTTTAATTAAAATCTCCGAGAATTTCGAGATGATTCCAGTCTCTATTGACACGAACTAATCAAATACATCGACTACTGGTCAATCGTAAACAGCGTTCGTAACGACAGAAACATGATTGTGGGAAACGGGGACGGCACTTTTCTAAGTGCAGTATAGTTAATATTAGACAATAAACTACTTGCATGTATCTTTATCTTGTACTTATTTTTACTGTATAACTAACACTACTGTATAAATTAAATTTTCCATTTATCTTACTAACAAACTAAAGTTTTAATTTTACTATTAGTTTTGTTAAATATTTAATTTTTAACTAAAGTATGTTAGCTCAAAACTTATAACAGAGAAAACTTTAAGCTTTATAATGAATTCCTTTGTAATTTGGACGAGTAAATGTTAGAAAAATATTTCGCATATTCCGAAAACCACAAATATATGGTTTTCACTGTATTGTAAATTCAGTGGAGGTTTGTCATCAATCAGCATTTCAAATTTGTAAAATGGCAAAAACCAACTCTAAAACTTGAGTTTTTACCATAGCATTATTTTTGTAAGCTGTTTTCAACATTAGCGTTTTTTGATATCAAGAAAGAGAAGTTTACAAAATACACGGTGTTCACTTAAAGTTGGAATAAAACACAATTTAGTCTCACAATATCAGAACAATTATTATTTATATATATATTCTAGCAATTTATCTATGTATGGTTAATGTTTAGGATTATAATTGACCATAAAAGAAGTGATTTACTAATAACTGTAATTTACTGTAGTATTGCAGTTCAGTAAATAGTAATAAACTGGTGTTTTTGGTCTGAGGTGGTTATATAAGATAAGATGATGCCATCAACTACCACTCAAGCTAATCTCTCTTTCAACGATTTATTTTCATGCCGTTGTTACCAGTACAGTTGAAGCAGATTGTATTGATTTTCTAAAAATACAATACATATTTTACGTAATTTTTTTTAAATAGAAAATTAATTAAAATTAAAACTCAAATTATCGTGTTTCCAGTTTTACTTTATGCTAAATAAGGCCAAGTTAAGAATAAACTTAAGCTAATTTATCAACATTATACAATGTCAGTTTACTTCATTAATTAAAAAACACATTAAAAGAGATGGTATTAATTCTTTTAGGAAATAATAGTGCCTCCAAAGCCCTGTTTGGGGGATTCAATCATTGTATTATGACAAAAGATATACAAGAATCCAGCTTCATAATAACTGAAAATAAATAAATTCAACTTCTCCCTCAAAAAACATAAACAAAACATAACACGCATCTATTTCATATGTTAAAATTATGCCATATAATGTAAAATAAAATAACTACTTACACACACACACAAACACAAAAGAATAATAATAAAATAAGATTAATGCAGTCATTACGGGTATAAAATATAAGATATTACATAATTAATTAACGGTGTCAATTAACTTGCTTCATACAGGAGTCTCCACCAGTATTTCAATACATTCTAAACTAAATGAAAGTTTATGAGGTCTTAATGTAGTCTGGTAATTTATTAAAAACTCCTAAGTGCAACAGAAATAATGTATTTTGTAAAAAAAAGTGTACAAAAGACAAAAATTCGTTTTTATTCCCAAGTTGATATGTGTGTGCGTTACTATCACAAGGCATGTCACCATTCGTATTATAGAATAATGTCATTATAGTGCAGACAAATATGCACTTTAATGAAATTATGTTTAAATGTTCAAAAGGGGGACGTGAAAACATTTTATTTTTTCAGATTGTACAAGGACATTAATCTTACTAAATGTTTTTTTTTCAGATTGTATACTGGCTTAATAATTGTAAAACATGTCACGCCCCAAAAAAACTATTCCGTATTTTAATCTACTTTGGACGAAAGCAAAATATAACATTCGTAATAAGGTCTCATTACATATTTTTCGTAAAAATAAAAATATCTCAAAATATAGTTTTTATTTTTTATTTATTAATATGATTTTTTCCAATTGATCCTTTCATCAAGATGAATTCCTAAATATTTATACATTCTGCTGTTTTTACGCAGAATATTGATCGGTCCCACAAACTCCCTGGTAAATAAGACAATAAGCACACTTATAATCCAGATTAATATGAAAAACCTTTTTTATTTAAGTATATGTACATGGTTTTTTCTGCACTTAACTGAATACTATTACTGGCAAACCACCACTGAATTGCCTTAAGATCATTTTGCCCATAAGCAAAGAGCAAAGACAAAATACATAGCAATTTAGAACACATAATTACAAGCATAGCAGATAAATTGTTGTTAACTGAGCACCGCTCACGTGTCAGGAGCAGACAAATGGTAGAGTTCAGCTGTAATACATGAGAAATGTTTGGTCGTCACGCCGAGCCACCACTGTTAATGTTGCCATAAATCCTGTGCAAAACTGTTTGTGGGTACAGTATTGTGTACTCTGCTACTACACCATTAACATTTTTTAACAAATAGTTTGAAAGGGAAAAGTTCAAACCTACGTGAATGATATTTAGAAGTAATGGCAATGTCATTGTTTAAATCGACTTCAAAAAAGGTGGATGTGCTACATCGCATGTTTCTTTTTTTTCCGAAACTAAAAGACCTACTTTAAATATATTTATAATTAAAATAGGGCCACTCACCGATGATCTGATACCAAATCTTAAAGGATTACACCAGACAATTATTTTGGAGGTCATACATATACGGCCGTCATGAAGAAGAGAAAGACAAAGTAGATTCCAAATATGCAAAGGCTGGGGAATTACTACAACTTTACACTAGAAGAGCTAGGTAAAGTTTTACTTTTTATTTTTGGCTTGGGAATAGCGTCTCTATTGGAACCATTGAAATTCTGAACGATTGAGACAGGATGTAGTGCAGAGATTGGAAATGACCAAATAACCACCAGTAACGTCACAGATACTCGAGCAACTAGATCGAATAAGTACCCTATATGCTTTTTTCTTTCAATGGTCATGGCAATAACTTACCCAATAGGTGCTAATGAACATTTCGCCGTCTATGCTGAGACCCTGAATGACATCCCTGTTGGATGCAGTATGCAATCTATCTGGACCTACAAGACATAGAGTGCAGGATCGGGATATTATTGAAATTTACTTTTTTTACATTAGAGTTCCAGAGAGTTTTTTAGGCTCCTTGAATTCCTGCCCCTTAGAATTCCCTTGTGATATGTGACATGGAGTAACGAGGCGGAATAAGTAATCTCCTTCTAGATTTCTTGTAATGGTTATCACTTACCTAGTGAAAATTTCACTGTTCCAAGTAAGGTCTCCGTTGCATTTAATGTGGAATACGTCATATATTACCATGGCTCATATTTATACAAAGACAAAGTTGTATGAAAACTTCATGACAGAGTTTATAAGGTTATGATCTTCCAGGGATTCTCAGGAACGTGATGTGGAAACTGGAAGTAATATGTTTCAGAGGTTTCATTGCTTGTCATAGGGGGAAATATATCGTGGAAAGGTTACTTTAAAATTTGAGTTTACATTATTTATCTCTGGGAAATTTATCATTTGAAAAGTTATTTCAAAATTATCTGTTATATACACATTTTTCTTTTAGTGCAGGCTGTACAGTATAACAATTAAATGCAGTAAGTATATATGACATAGCATATTACATCTTAACTATATTAACTGTACTAAAAAATCATTAAATAAAAACAAATATTTTATACGCCGTATATTCTTTTTTAAATTTAGTATATGTTGAACATGGGTTATACAATCGTATTTAATGGAGGTATTATATTACTTTGGTGGTCATGAAAAATTAATACTGTGTTTATAAGTAACACTTTCAGTTAGAATAAATCTCTTAGACACTTAAACATACCGATTCAATACTTAGCGGCTTAAAACTGCAAATAAGCGTTCATTATGGTAACATATGCGGTGAATGCTTATGTATGTGTAGTTAAAACGTTCACTAGTGTTATGATGTAAAGAAATTAAAACCCATAAATTTTTCGGTATATGATGTGTTTTATATTGCTTAGACTGTAATGAGTAAAAGTGTGTATACGAGGGATGACTTATGCATGACGATGATTTTTCTACAGTATATGGTTTTAAATTTGTCACCGTATTCAACATTTTATCTTTGGATTAACTAAATATTTCTAAGATTAATAGTTGCGTTTTCTCTTTATTGTCTTGTTCTTGATACAATTTCATACTTTTTAACTCTAATTCTTATTTTAAAATGTTTTCGATACCATCTAATGAGTTGTTTACATATTAAAAACTACCAACAAAATGACGATCGACGTTGAAGAGAGACGCAGTATATCCGGTACAGTCTGCCAAAGAAGCGGCAACCTACAGTAGGTACTTTTTTAACGTAGGGGTAATGCATTTGCGCACGAGTGTGGGACCCCCTTGCGGACTACCCACTAAACCCCTATGGGCCACGGAGGGCCCAGGCCGGAACCCTTTCGGATGACATCTTGCCTGGTCCGTGTGTCTTATGTCTACAGTAGTTATTATTTTGGGTGACTTTGAAATTATTGCCTTGAGAGCTTTCACACACTTAGGATAACTAGTTATTTGATTGATAAGCAGTTAGATGTCTTGCACGATCAATTTACGCGGTTATAATCATGTAATTTCTTATTCATATTCCCAGTAACGCTAAAGGTCTTCATAAATTTGGGTATCTCACATTTAACTGGTCTCACAGTTAATGAGGAAATCACTACTTGGATTATTCGTAGAGCTTTACGAATCGCTCTGGATAGAAGAAATGAAGTGAATGAGCTATGCAAAGCCAGTCCGTCCACTCATCCAATAAATTAAATAAACAAACTATCAGTACTATGAGTACCTGCTCTCGTCTCGTCTCGTAAAGTTGTGTGTAAATGGAGTCTTTGAAATTTACCACCTCACGCATACTTATGGTCACTAGGCTTATCGATACCAGAATAACACAAAAACAAGCTCATGCCTTATATCAAGTTAAAATCTAGCTCTATTTTTAGTAAAATTGTTTTCACACCCATAAAATGATGACAACATTCAAAAACTTCACGATTTAATTTTTAGTTGTTGAGTTGTTACAATACATAGTAATTACTGAAACAAGAGTGTTTTTATTTGTTCCATTATTGGTTATTCAGGAAAGGTACAAATCTTTTTGCATTTCCTCATTTTAATATTCATTAAGTATTCACTTTACTAGAAAAGCTAAAAGGCGCTTGGATGTTTAACTATTATATCTTTAATATATCCATAAGGTATTCCATCATTTAAACCCAAAAATAAAGATGATAATTTGGGTTTTAACTTTGTTGTTATGGGGGTTAAACTAGGGGTGTTTCAAATAAGATGGTAATGCACTACTAACTACTCTACTAATACTTTTGGCTTTTATATTTATGGTTCATTGAATATATGGATTTCTTTGATAAGTTACCAGCAATAAAACAATTCAACACCTATTACAGACATAAACGATAAGTGCTACATATGATACAATGTAATTATTAAGCACCAACTGGAGCACATCAAGTCAAACTGTACTCTGCCAGCGAAGTGGAAGGTAATGGTGCAATTAATATAGTCAGCAGTAAGCGAGCTATATTGCAGTACTTTATATTGTACACTGAGAGAATACATGAGTTGAGTACCTGGCTTACTCTCAAGTGACGTCCATATCAAACTGTCTATTTGTGTTAACTGAACTGCATTCCATTAGTTTTTCGTACTTTAAAGGCTAATTAAATGATTATTATTGAATGGGAAATATGTAAATCAATGGCGAGTCTGTGTTAGGTCGACTATGAAACCTGTCTTGACGCATACCATTGTATTCACGGTAACTCTAAATATGCGGCGAATATTAGTCCCAAAAATGAAATAAATATTTACAACCACAAAAAGCGTTGAAATGTTCACTGATTTTACACCATTTATAATAAAATATTTTAATTAATTGTTTAAACATATATATGTTATGATTGTTTCTAATTAATACTCTTTATACAAATTAATATGTATTCAGAAAGTTATTTTCAGAATATCCTATTTAAATCGGCTGTCACAATCATACTAAAAGATATTGTAGAATGCAATACCGATATGAAATGGAAGTTATACCCTGAAGCAAGTGAACTCAATCTCTGAAATAACGGTTTGGGATCTGGGGCGGAAAGATTTTTTATAAATATAGACAGAATGCAATATTACTTTGTATAACATTCTTAGTTTAAAAATTATTTATAGGAAACTTGTATTTCATTCATGGACGCTATAAAAAAAACCCAACGAACATTAACCAAAGTTATCCAAAAGTACGCTTAAAATGGGTTTATTTATTAAATTTATAACATATTTATAATTCATTGTAACATTATAAACTACTAATCACTATTTGCTTCGTTGCCCGTACTTTCCGGGCTATAGATGATTAATGCCACTGAACAAAATCCTTATATAAATACCCTAAGAACAAAACAGTAAACAGTATTTCTCCATATTCCTTTTATTAACTAACTTAAGTCAAAATTCGTAACAATCATTTTACCAAGTCCTTCATTTATTAATCATTTATTATTATATACGATGGAGTCCTATAGTATTTTAAGTTAGTATAAGTACAATGATCTATCAAGCGGAAGTAGGCATATACCTGGTACACATTTGTCTGTTCAATTTATTTAATATAAAAATACTTTATCGATAACAAACTAAGACTATTACATTCTTTTAATTTCAGCCAATTGTAAATACATGCATGGATGATGACACCTAACTTGGTAACTTTTAGTTATATATTGATTCTAGTTAGTTTGACAAAACAGAGCAAGCGTCACATCCTGAAAAATATCTGTTTATTGACTAAAAGAGAGAATTTTGTAAAATTAATCATCAAACGTTATGTATAATATTTTTAAGTTTCAAGAAAAAAATAAAATAACTAGGATGAATATTGATGGTTCTCATATTAAGATTGTTTGGTTGTCTAAATTTACAATTAGCTGATTAACATTGATAAAATTTGAATTAAATATAGAATTTGGTTCTAAATTATTCCTTTAAGATTGAAGCAATTTTTTGAAATGATTTTGTTTATGTCTTATGTCACGTATTACTTATTATTAATCTTAAAATATTTGTAGGTATAATTTTAGAAGCAAATCCACATGTGTGTGGGTTTGACATGTATGTACTGTACAGTGTTTACATGGATAAGTTGGACTAAAGAAGCGTACTATTACAGTACAAATTCGTCGGCATCTACGCTTGTATTTCACTTCAGGTATTAGGGAAAAATTAAAAATTCTCAATCCGGCTGTGTTTCTATTCAGCAGACCTTCAACACCGTCTATTAGGCTTTGTGTGATTGAGTATGCTTAGTGTGCATTTTTAGCACTAGTGTTTGTGTGTGTAGGTTTACAGTTTATTTTTACGTATTTAATTAAGTATGCGTATAACAATTAATTCTAAAACGCGCATATCGAGGCTTGCAAGTTTAAATGTAATGGACTGCTTTAAATAGTAAGTACAAATATTTTAATTACAGTAGGAACAGACAAAAATAGTATATATTTTATTGTTTAAATATGTATACATCTGTTTTATTTATATATTTCCTCAAATACATTATCCATTTTGTGTAATTAAAGTGTAATACTGTGTATATAGTGTATGGAAGGATCTCTTAAACATTTTTTCTGGTATATGGGATATTGCATACGATACTACAACGATGTTTAGTTTTTTTAAAATTATGAATAAGAATTCTGGAAACCTTCTACACAAACTTTAAATTGAAACTTTAAATGGTTGGTTATTAACTAGTATAGCCTGTTTATAAATTTTAGTCACACCAAATTACAATTTTTGAATCCTTTAACTTTAACGCAGAGTATTATGTAATAGCTTGTCATATGTGGTTTAGACTTTTGTTTTTGTGAACCATATATACTCGTACATATGACTATTGCAGATTTAGCTCGTCAGCCATTAAGTAAAGTAAGTAACTACTCAATTATTACCTCAACAAATGTATTGCATGATTCCTATTCAGTAACAGCTGTCACTCCAACTATGGCCTATCCACAAACATGGAGGTTTTTCGCAATGTATTTTAATTAAATTGAATATTTTATTAAATTAATAGTAATGCTGTCACTAAGACAGATTTGGATAAACAAAGAAATTTATATTTAAGTTCTAAATTTTTCAAACACATGTTAGAATTTCTTACTAAGGCCTTAAAAGGCAAATTTTTGCTACACTATAAAGCAGCTGAGAAGATACTGTAGGGTGTCGAGAGTCCTGTGCACTAGAAGGAGACGGATGAACCAGAGTAAAGTTTTAGTCTATACTTACTCAAAGTCTAAACCGTTAAAGCCGCAAACAGCGTCATTCATCGTTAATATACAAATATATATATATATATATATATATATATATATATATATATATATATATATATTTATATTTATACATTTATAAATGTATATAAACTCAAATTTCATTATTCGTTAAATATTTGGTAATTTAATTAGTAAATCAATGTATAATTTAATAATTTACTAAAGTGGATACCAAATTATACTTTGAAAAACTCGTTAAAGCTAATATTTTTTATAACTTTAAGACAGATTTAAAATTTAAAATTTTTTTAAATATTTTAACAACATATTGTTCAAACTTATGTGGGCTTTACTTTTTTATTTGACCTTAAGCTGCCATATGAAAATATAATAAAAAAATAAAAATAAAACTATTATTAAATCCCAAATTAAATCTATTATTATGCTTTTCATGAGTATTAAATAGAAGGTCATACTTTAATCCTAACTAAAATCCTCAGACAAGCTTTATTTATTTAAGGTTACGGGTTATATTCGTATCTTATCTTTTTAGTACATCATCTATATCCCATGCACTATATATTTAACTATGAATCTTGTAATTTGTTGATATTATATTTTTGGAATGATAAATAAAATTATCGAAAAGTTTTTAGTTTACCTCACGATTTTTACTCGCTTTGTATACAATCACTAAACATGTCCATCAAACTTGTATTCCGCTTTATTATCACAGTCACACACCAATAATTTCTTTTCGTTTCAACTTTTAATTCCTAAAAGGATAACTCTCTTACGTTCACTTGCTTTGATGAACATCTCTGATAAGTTTTAAATTCATTTTACCTTATATTATATTCGGAATAAATGTAAATTTTATGTTTGGCAGTTGTCTTTAAATATCTAATTAAAGATGCACTAACTGTTTTGAGGTTTCATTTGGCCTATGCCTGATACATAAACACATAAATAATTATTAAGAGTATGGTATATACTATTACAATATTTTGTCTCAAACATCCTGTATAAAGTTATAACCTGCATAACCATGTTTTATGAGTGTAAAGGTTCAAATATTACATTATATGAATGTATAGTCTATATTTTTAAAATAACAAAGAAATGGTCTTGCAAATAAATAGACCACCGTACCGACAATTTTAATTAAATGAATAGCCTTCAGCGCATGTTAAAAACAATCACAGGTTTGGTTGCAATCAGTTTGAAATGAAGTTTGTAAACAAAATCACTTTTATTGGTGCAATTTTATCGCACAATTCCCAGAATTTGCATGGATACTATATTAAACTTTGCGGTGTCACGGAGGTTCCAGAGATCGAAAAATGATCATAAGAAAGTGAGTTAAGATATGCTTTATATTCAGTGTCCTTCACGGTGGAATAAATATTGCTTACTTTATAACATGATATTCGCGTAACTTCTTTTAGTAATAACTTGGATACAATCGGTGGAGTGGCGATCAACGTAGAAATTTAATCTTACTGATTATTTTAATATAACGTTTTTAAATATTTTTTTATTAATTTTGACTTCGAAATTCCTTCAATCTAAAACTTTGATATAAACATGTACAAGTAAACTTTTAACAGGGTTGTAAGACACGTCTTTTAATCTTTTTTCTGCCGTACTTTATCACCGATGAGACCGACAAGCGTCATAAACATGTATTTCAAGTGGCAGGTAAATACACTAAATATACTTTTTAACATCAAATATAAATTCTAAAATAAATATAAAATAATAATTTTTTAATCGTTAAAATTTCAGGCAGGTTCACACATTACGACACTCATACTTGCACCATGATTTATTCAAGGTCTGCAGAGAAGGTATAAAAAAATTCGGAATCCTCCATAGCCTTACTACACTATTTTACAATGCCGGTGTTTTCCCTGCAGGAATCTGAGCCTGGAATATCTCTTCAGCTGATTCAATGTTATATTAAACACAACACCTCTTATATCATATTCTTTACTCGCTCTTAGTTTACGTTTACGAGCCATTTACGATGATAATTGTTATGTTTGTGATAAATATTAACAAGAGTTTTTTCCTTCATGTTACAAACCATTACTTTGAGTACTCTCCACTACAGTAGTTCTAACAATGCACATTTTTGCAGGAATCTGAGCCTGGAATATCTCTTCAGCTGATTCAATGTTATATTAAACACAACACCTCTTATATCATATTCTTTACTCGCTCTTAGTTTACGTTTACGAGCCATTTACGATGATAATTGTTATGTTTGTGATAAATATTAACAAGAGTTTTTCCTTCATGTTACAAACCATTACTTTGAGTACTCTCCACTACAGTAGTTCTAACAATGCACATTTCAGGTTCATGGTCTTGCCATATACAAACAGATAGACGTTAGGATTGAGCATATGATTAAAATTTTACCTAAGGAGTTTAAACTAATATTGCAAACTAATAATCCCTAAAAATCAATATCCATATTTGGTACTTTTCCGAGCATCACTTACGTCTGTAAAAACATTTATTTTTAAACTTAAGAATTGACACGGTTATCAGAATCGTGTTTTCAACAAAATAGTGATTTGGCCCAAACAAAAATTCAGGCAGTTGTCATGTAACCCGAGAATTCTAAATAACTCTAACTTTTAAGGACCATAAAACAATTTAATTATATTTTAATAGTATCAAAATCATTATATATTTTTATAAGAAATTCAATTCTTAAATTAATACAATGTCTTCAATTTACTAACGTTTTTAAAGTATACCTATCTAATAGAATAACGAATAATGAAAATTTATAGTTAATGCAACATAAAAATAGGTTTCGACAGTACAATACAGTCTATATTGAGGTGAGTTTTAGTTGCTTACGTTATGAGAAATACACATTCAGCCAGGATGCAGAGTGATAGTCCACTAGTAGTTATGAACAATTATACACTACAGGAGTGACACTCGTACATCGAAGCGGTAAAGTATTTGTCTGAACTGTTTAAAAATCTACTCGGTGAAGTACCTGTGAGTCTCTTATGCCACATATTTCATTTCATCGTAGGTTTCGATTTCACACCTAGACAAGGTGCACAGACAATATTCACAACTCAGACACTTATTTAGTGATTATTTACTACACTGCTATGAGATATCGGACATTTCTTAAAATACATTCATTCACATATCACAGACAAAAAAAGTCTACTACTTATTTTATTAGTTTATGTGAAATTATATTCCGAAAGTAAAGCACATATCGAGAGGAGTTAACCACCAAAGCGTTGGGCGAAGAGGGTTGATCTTGTACTGACTGTTGACATTTAATTAAAAATTGTTATTACTAAGGTACACGCAAATTTAATTTTTCACAGTTAATTGAACCAAAAAGGTTGGTAATACATAAATTCAGTTTACACACACATAATCAATTTGTTTTTCATTGCTATAACACGCCTGAAGTCTTCAGTCACGGAGGTAGCCTGTTAAGGCCGTTGTAAATTCATTCGTTTTTTTAATTTTTTTTAGATTCATTTACATCTTTTGATAGCAAATAGCATAAAAAAGTAGCGCATTCTACTGAAGTTCGTTATTATTGATAAGAAACAAAAATAGTTTTATTCTTATCTTGCAAAAGTGTAACATTGAGTACAAATAAAACTCACAGACCTTCGTTACAAGACGGCAATTATTAGTTTTGTATTTCAAAAAAATAGTTGAAGTTAATTCTAAATAGTTCACGCCCATTTGATTAAGTTTCAAGTTGACCTATTCAAAAGATGTATTACGATGTTTCTAATCTTGCATATAAAATCAAATGTAAAATTTTTAGCCTATGAAATCTTACTACTTTTAAATGTTGGTAAATGAAACTGTAGAGTGTATTGCTGAAAAATGTTTTATTACACTAAAAGCCCTGACAAAAAGACAATGGAAGCTTTTATCTGTTCTAGCCAACGAACATTTCAAGGCGATATTAAGTTGTCTTGGGGACAAAGAGACGGCGGAATCAAGATAAGGAACTTCCACACCAAAGGAAATTTACAGTTTGGGTCAAACCTTTTGTCGGTTTATCTGTAACGATTTTTAAGGGATTTTTATAATACAAAATAGTCTGTAGTTATTTAAAAGATAAAATCATATTTTTAGGGCTCTAAATAAAACCCTAGGGTTTTGTAAGGGTAGTATAGGGTGGTATGTTTAACTCCATTTAGGATAAAACAACTAATTATTTTGTATCACCTTAATGTACCACTGTTAAGGACCGTTACAATTAAATGAGCAACATTGTCGTCATTATATGTTTAAATTCATGTTTATTTCACAATTTCATATTAAAAAGACCGTGAATCATAATAAGTTACTTTTAATAACCAGTGTCAGGTATCCATGCGAGTTGTGAAATTCACCTGATATTGTTATTCGCGTGAAGCACATGTGCACCACCGGGTTACAGACACAAGCTGGTCAGAATTTAATTGTCATAATTATCTCAAATGGTTTATTTTTAATTAGTACTCTTTATCTCAATATACTCAATTCAAAGTAATGCGTACAGTATTGCAAAAAACAAGGAGCTCCAGTATGTAAATGTAGATGGTGTCTCAAAAGATGTCGAAAAAAAGAGAATGAAAATTGATAAAGACAAAAACCCTGACGCAATTTAGAATTACAAGAACAGGAAGATATGGGAGGCACACAACGTGTTTGGATTAGTTGTTCAAAAAATCTGAAGATGTAATAAATAGAATATGATACTGTAAACCACCTGGAAAATAAATCTTCGACTTCTACCACGTGTGGAGTAGAGGGATGAAGGTTCTTTCTCCCCACCACCTCTCCATCACACTCTTATTCACCCACTATACAGAATAGTATCTCTCTTTCTCTCTCTCATTCACGAACTCTTCAATAATTAACAAAGGAAACAATTTACTGGCTAATAAACTAACTAACTAAATTAATAATAATATCCTTTATTGTATAAACAATCATAGAATGTCTATGCATGCGACAATAACACTATAATAAGATACGTAGAATAATACATTAATTCCGTTATCAGAACTGGCATTTCACTTTCGCTATCAATTATTATAATATTCAAATACTTTCTTCCCAGCGGCCCATAATGAACTTCTCAATGGAGTAAAAAAATTTGACAACAGATGATGATATGGTGTTTTGATCGAGATTTTAATTTTTTGTATTTTATAGTTATTTTATACTCTAAGAGTACTTATTGATTAGTCTCACGCCAATTTTAGACGATAAGTGATGAAACGCTGTTGTTCTGTGTTAGTCATTTCTGAAGTTGTCCCTGCCTCTCGTCTCGTATTGGTGGATGTCTTTGCCTTGAACCAATTTGCTTTCGAATCGTCAGTAATGGGCGACCTCGAGAATGTAGAAACAGGTAATTTGTTACAGGTAAAAGTAACATTTTTGGAGTTTCAATTTAAAACTATTCTGACATCTTTCTCTTGCATTTTATTTCAAATTTATTTGAACAGCTGTCCCATAATTTCAAACCTTAAGATAAATATGCATGTATCAAACAATACTAGGCTGTTTTTAATTCATCCACGGAACAAAATTTTGCAAGTTTACGCAAGAAATAAATGCCGGAAGCAGCCTTTGAGCAGACGCTTTCGATGCGATAGTCCCATATCATCCTTCGATCAAGGTATAGACCAAGGGAGTTGATGGATTCAGCTACTACGGTAGATACTCTTGTTCCAGTTGCCTAAGGCAAAATTTCATCAGGTTTGGTCTTATACTGTTTATTTTCAAATGTATTCTTCAAAAATTTTCAATGCATGAATTCATCTCAATTATTCGTTACAAGATAGTATTTTCTATTTAATCTAATACAGAGAGTGGTTTTGTCAGCGTATTCAATCATCTTTTCATTCTGGATTGAAGAGTTTGACCTGTTAACATCAACCAGGAAAGTACTAGCCCTAGTATTGATCCCTAAGGGACACCACACAACATTTTCACTGCGCCTGACAGTGCATTCACAGTGCATTGCTCCCTGTCTGTAGGATAAATGATGAGCCAATCATGAGGCAAACTCCAAATACCACATGTCCACAACTGGTGCAACAGTGTCGCATGATGCACTCATTCAAAAGATTTGGAAAGGTCAACGGATATGCTTAACACATATTCTCTCCTTCCAGGCCATCGATAACAATGTGAATGAGATCTGACATAGCGCCGATAGTTGATTTGTGTTTTCTGAACTTTAGCTGTTCAGGACATAGAATTTCGAAGCCATCGAGATATTTTTCAAATTGTGCGATGAAAGTTTTCTTTTTAATTTACTGAGAGTGATATAAGTTCAATTGAAAATACGTTTTCAAATTGTTGCAAGAACTAAAACATTTCTAAATCGTGAAATATTTACTGTATTTACAATAACCTAATTATGTTAGCTAAAGTAAAAAAGAGTTTGTCATGCTGTACATTTTGTAGTGGAATTTTTAAAGAAGATTATCGACTTAATATATTTATGATATTTTCTATTTCATTAATTCTATTACCAATAATGATGATATAGGAGATTTCAATAATTGTATACTTTTATAGAATGCCTAATGATGAAATAAAATTGTTATATATAACTGAATTTGATACTTAGGATCTGTTACAACTGGACATAACTTACAGTAAAGTTTACAAACTTATGATACTTAATTGATACTTTATTATGTGGAAATATGCTATATAACTATATCATTTAATAACATTGAATTCAGACTTACGGTTACCACATAAAATCTTTTTATTAAAGGTTTTAAAACTTATATAAGATTAAATTTAAGGCAGAATGCTTTACTTTACTACATACTGGAAAGAGTGTATCTAAGATACACAATATAGTAAAACGTATATTTATTGTATGGTCTCACATAACAGTAATATTCTCGAGACACATTTATACCGTTCTTCTATTATATTACTTGTAAATCAGTGAGTTAATAAAATAAAGCAATATACATGAAGTTATAAAGAAGTGTCTAGACTTGTGGAATAACTATAAGGTATTTGTAATATACTTATTACAAAATAGCTCTGAGATACAAGAAACATAGAAATATATTAAAACGTCGTTTTAATTAATTGTTGACGAGGTTTTGGAATATTACGTATGTAACTTATTTGTATATTTACTAAATTACATACCCTATACCCAACAATAAAATCTTAATGAATCAACTTCAACAAGCGTCAAAAGTTGCACAAGTCACTTTTAAAGAATAACTCTCTATCAAACTGCACTACTCCAAACAGTAAATCGTATTCAGCCACGTAAAAAGAAACAAATACTTGTAGGAATTTCTTTAAATTACTATTTTCTTTTATGAAACTCTTTTTATCTCTGGATTTGTTTGAATTCTAACCTGACAGTTATTGCGTCCAGACAAACCGGATATGAGACCCCACATCCGGTCAGACCGGAAGTTAAGTCACATGTCTGTCTCTCCGCTTCCCTTTCGGTTTTCTCTAAAAACGTGTTTAGGCGTGTATAGTCGTTATACAACCATAAAATTAAGAGTTAACCTAACTAATAGCTTTATAATCAGTTAAAGAAGTATAAAATTGTAGTTAGTTACATTATAAGCAAAGACATTTTGGAAATTAAATTTTATATTTTCTCCTAGACAAGAAATGTGTCTTACAAGAAAATGTTAATAAATTTCAAATTTAAAATGTTTTAGAAATATATATATTAAAAAACTATTTATATTAGCAGCGTAAATATAACCATATCCAAAACAGCACATAATCTATGGACATGAAGCGTCAAGTTTGTTACCCGGCCTCAACAAACATAAAGTTTTGATGTTAGGGCCATTCGCATCTTTTATCGATGTTAAAAATATTTTCGTTGCTATTCAAAAATGAATTATAAAATATAATAAATTCTCTTTCAAACTTGTAGTAAATGTTAACAACCTCTATATTCACATGAATTGTTAATATTTTAGGACAGTCAATCAACTTTTAGTTCAGTTAATGTATCTCTATTTTCAGAGTTGAACCCTTTTAAGATACTGTCCCTAAAAACAAAGAATATTTTGATCAATCCAAAAGGATAAATATACCAAACAAATAACAATTAATCGCAATTTCTAATAAGAACATTAGCCATCCGAATAGTATACTACAAATTCCTTTCAAACTACCAGGTTTTTTAAATTATTTGACAAAACGCACATAGAAAGTATGCCATATATGGTATTTTAAATCAGTAAAAACCCTATTTATTTTTATTATTAACAAATAGGTTGATGATTTTAAAAATATGACTTAAACCTTACACCACCTGCTTTCCGGTCTTGAACATTTATTTTATTATAATATATATAAACAAAAGAAATGTAAAGCAGATTTCATGTATAAATACATTTCATTACAGGTACTAATAAGAGAGCTGTAACAGTGTGAAGGCTTTAACAAAGGACAGTTTTTTGAGAGCAGCGATTTAACGACGGAACAAATAATTAACTGGACTACATTGATATGTTGGTCATTACGCATACAATTTGTCGATTTGATCTTTACTGTGTTTCTTATAGTATCCAATATAACTTTAGTGTGCATTAAATTTGGAACACCCTGCATATCAGTAAGCGATAGGTCGAAATACTTAATATCGAAGATGTACTTACAATTGTTCACAATCTTTTTATAATGCTAATGTCACCCTTAAGACCTTTAAGAAAAATATTTACGGAATACGGAACGTCTTAACAGTCTCTGTTATTTTAAAATAAAAATATACCCATATAAAACAATCAATTAAGAAAGTGACTGAAATTATTTTTTCCAAAAGATGTAATAACTTACCAGTTTTGTCATATGTTGTTAATTTTTCAATACACTTCAATGATTAAAGTTTCAGAACAAAAATGAATAATCGATTATATTGATGTATTCAGACCATACCATTGTGTGCAATGGTATGGTTCAAGGTAAAGTTATATTTTTTTGGCTGTAACTAGTTCAAAATCTGTTTAACATAATTCTGATTTGTAAGGTATATTCCCCTGATAGCATATTAATTTATATACTGGCTCATCAGACTCTACTGAGATAAAATTTGGCTTTTGTCACTTAAAGCTACTCGAGCGAAAAATTTAACGGAATTTAATTACAGCTAACTTTGATAAACAAGTTTTCTATAACCAGTGAGGTATTTTCAATAATAAACTTCCAAGCGGCCTCTGCTGTCACAGGCAGCTTTACTTGCAGGAGTAAATACTTTATATGAACTGATGTTAATAATGAAACTTGGATTATTAATAACAGTCCGTCCATTGCTGTTGGTTGTTAAAGTGCAGCGACCTCTCGCCATCTTTCTTTGATGATAGAGTTCTCTCCTAACAGGGAGGCTCATATGTTCCTCCTCCCCATGCGCTTCTCTTTTAACTCTTCCTTCCCTCAACTTTCATCTTTATTAATATGATTCACCTTTCATTTAGTCGTAATACCTGTAATCGACAGAGCAGTATGCAACTTCATCTAGTCCCCTATATAATGTACAATGTTTGGAAAAACTGTTCTCGGTAGAGAATTTCAATTGACTATAGACGAAATACACTGATCACACAAATTATTTATCTACATTATTATAGGTAGTAAGCAAAAATGCATTTATAACATTATTTTAATTATCGAAAAACTTAATTACAACTTAATATGTATGCAGTTCTTATCCTTATTGAAGAGTTTCGACTGATCTTGTTTTGAATCAGTCTGAAATTTAATTACATACCTATCATGATATATACTACTTTTATTTTAAATAAAAAATAATATCCAAAGTTTTATCAAATAAGTATTTTGTGAATTTGAAAGTGTGTAGTACAACTTCGAGTCAGCGTGGTAGGCTCCACGTTCGCATCACTGCGGACATTCTGGCCCAGAGAGTGACTCCAACGTACCAATGTTTAACTAAAACCATTTCCAGAGACCGTTCTCAGCCTGACGTTATGAGGAAGGTGCTTACAAGGGGTACTCGCAATTCGAGTGTGTCTATCCACGGTATCGGTCATGGTCTCGATCACTACCTTTGTAATACTTTCTACTTTAAAACTTTTGTTTTAATGAAAGCAATATTCTAGGGTGTGAGGTATATGAAATGTTGGAATTCATGCAAAAACAATGAGAATTACACATTGTGCCCACCAAGAAATCTAATGAAGGCATTGACTTAATTCAAACCCCTTCTCTACCATTACAACAATCCCGATAAGTTTGTAAAAATTTTAAATAACTGTTATTTAATATTTTTCACAGTTCACTAATAGACTTTATCATATTACAAATATTTTAATGTACATATCTAGTACTGTAGCTTTCCGATAACCTAAAATACGTGATATCTTTTTACTTTGCCACCTTTAAATACAACAAGTAACACCATAACGGTCTTTCCATCCATGATTTCACCCTTGTTAGATAACCGAAAGTTAGTTTAATATAATTCTGTACACTTTAGAACTTCCTAAGGTATGCCATATGGTCTCAAGCGAATTAAAACATACTTTTTCCTAAATTTGCTTTTCTTAATGAAGTGAAATTCATTATTGTTTCACTATATCTTCTTGACCAGTCAAATCATTTCCATTAACGTAAATACATTTTTAAATTATTGCTTTAATCTGAAATCTTATAGATTATACTTAACATCTAGTATTCATTAATAAAATATTTAATATTTACATACTTGATAATTCATCGTACCGTAATCACCACGTGATAAAAGCAATCTTCTTATATTAATTTCGTGTGAGTATGTTTTACTTACAACGTTTTAACGTGCCTTTTTATCATATAAGAGCATATTTGCATTACTCTGTTAGTTATCAGATATTTTCTATATTTCTTAAACATCAAAGTTAAAGTTTTAGCTGTTTTTGCTGAATTATAAAAATGAAAAGATAATGTCACAGATTTATTAAGAGGTGAAGGCCACAATAATGGACTAAATCTAACGTCTTGGATAAGCAATGCAACAAAGGAGATCGCTGAGCTAATGTCTTTATTTTGTAGAATTCAATAAAATTAAACTCATAGGTTCATTGAAGTAGTGGAGTAATCGAACCTGAATATCTACTCTAAAGGTCAGTTCCCCTAACGACTCTCAGTATAAAGTTTATATTTTGCAAAGAGCTCGTTGGGCCAAAGACTAGTAGTTTAATCTAGTTGTTCCCAAATACATTTGATAATCAAGGATTTTAAAAAGAAATAATCCTTTTATCAGGACTTAAAACTTACGATGTTACACCTACGTTAAATTTTGTTCCCATCGAAGTTCCCCGGACCCATCACTGCCATGAGGGAGAATCCACACGCTCCCCGACCATCCGGTAGTGGCCCGAAAGTCAACTGAACGATCCAGTTTGTAAATGCATCCTTGTTTATGATTAGTGGACTGCTGTTAGAGGCTGGTGATTGCTTTGTCAACAAGCAACATTTCTTCATCACAAACATGAAACATGAATTAAAATTTTAATGTAAATATGGGTTTGAAAACAGGGTTGTTCATTAAACGGTGTGTAAAGTGAGAGACGACCTACAAAATTACGACTGAAAACGGAATATCACGCACAGTAAAGTAGGAACGTGACAGTTGGATATTTAGATTAAACCATAAATCTCATCCCAAGGCGTTATAAATAGCGAGATGACGTCATACCGCTGGAGCTGGAAATGCGGAATCATTTACATACTGGGACTGATATCACTTTTTATTGTCTCTACAGAATGTAGAAGACGTTTATTTTTTTGACAGGAGTTATCTTTATAATTATATCTTGTATGATTATTTGTCGGATTGAAGAAAGTAGGTTTGTCAGTGGCACTTAAACACTGTACAAAAGTTTTTAAACTTATTTATAAATCATTCAATGGCATGCTAAAAACGTTCTTTTTATATTTTATTAACTTCCATTTTAGCATTGTTCAGAAAAACCTGTAACATAAAAACATTTTAATAAAAGTTTTAACCTGTTTCAAAATAAAAATGAACAATGAAAATGAATTACAAATTACAAATTTTAATTTTTTTTTTACTATTACAAATCAAGTAAAAAACATATTTAAGAAAATTGATGTTACCTGGCAACTCTCTGCTTTTGTGTTTGAGCCAAATCACTTTTGTGTCGAAGACACTTTGTTATCATTTAAGTGCTAAAGAATCGTTTTGAACAGACGCCAGTTCTGCTCGGGGAAGTGCCAATTACCGACTAAGAGCACGGTGTTGATATTAATTCCAGGGATAAAATCTCTTATTATTATTTTTCAATATTTGTTTAATCTCCTTAGAAATAAAATCTAGGCGTATACTAACGTATCAGTCTGTCTATTTTCATACAACAGAAGATTTTTTGGTCTGTCTAAATGCTGAAATGTGCATTGTTAGAACTACAGTAGTGGAGTACTCAAAGTAATGGTTTGTAATAAGAAGGAAAAAACTGTCAATGATATTTATCACAAACATAACTTCTATCGTAGTAAATGGTTCTTAAACTCAAACTAAGAGTGAGTGAGTACAGAATAGAATATACGAGGTGTTGTGTTTGACATTACGTTCAGTCGACTGAACAGATTCCAGGCTCAGATTTTTGCTGTAAGGACGGGGAAAATACTGACATTGTAAAACAGTGTAACGAGGCCCTGGAGGCTTCAGAGTATTTTTGATATCTTCTCTGCAGAGCTTGAATAAATCATGATACAAGTATGACTATCGTAACGTGAGAAGCCGCTCTGAAATTTTCTTCATTGATAAAATCGAAGATCTTTCGGTTTTAGCATTTATATTTTATGTTAACACCTGTATGTACTCTCTCTTAATGTCTCTTTAAATATATGTTTATATTGCTAATCGGCGTTCAAGTACGGCGAGATATTATTTTTTTAGATAAAAGCGTGTTTTGGAATCCTTTTAAAAAGTATTCTAAACAACTATATTACAGTTTCAGGATCTTATCAGTTACACTGAAATCGTATTTTATAAATTAAATAATTGTAACAACTGTCAAACGAATTTTTCAGTAAAATTCTATCATATTTCCTTAGCTTTAAATTTCAATAAAAATGCCACATGCCAAAAGTTGATGGTATAAAAATTATGCAAGATTCATTTTCGAGGTTTATGGCCACTCTAACAACTTAATACAGTTATCAATAAAATATGCGAATGGCAAGCAAGAAAATTTGTTTCTTTAGACTTTAGGATCAAGGTGATGTTTGGGATACATTGGCTACCCTTGTCTTATCTGCCTATGCTTTATTAGTACCCGGTTTATATCACAAAATCACACTCACACGCTTCTAGCTTATAAGCACACCCATGTAGAATTGTTATTTTTATATATTTGCTTTATAATTGTGTGATTACCTTCAGAATATTACTCTCGCTTTATGATATAAAACATAGACCGAGAGTATCAAATACCAACCACACACTAACCTTTTGTTTTACGTACATTTCATAGAATATATACATACATACATGACACTATATGAATATATATATTTTATATATATATATATATATATATATACATGTGTGTGTGTATATTTTGTGTATAAACTTGTGTGATTTTAATGTTATTAATGCAAAAGTTTGTAGAGAATCTTGTTTTTCTTTTTTTTTTGATACTCAAACATTCAAAATCTATAAAATAAAATAATTAACACAATATTACAAAATATTTATTCAAAAAGTATTGTATATACAATATTGGATTTGCATGACCAATATACCATCTGCCTTGGTGTGATACAAATATTTATGAAAGTAGTATTATATAATTTTAACTATAGATGGCAATAGTGACGAATTCAATCAATTCAGTTTATTTGGTTACTCGAAAATGGTTTTCTTTGACATTACGTTATGACTTATTTACCGTAGCTGAAGGAACAACAACGGCAGGCTCTGGCCACTGACATGACTCAACAAAATATTTCCTCTGTTTCTACAATTTAAAGAAATAAACGATCGCAATGAGTCCGCAAACGAGTGTGTGGCCAAACTGATGTTTGACTCCATCTGATGCTGCCGCATTAGTTACTCCCGCGCATCAGTCGAATTAATCAGATGCGGCGCATTAACTTGTGGTCTTACTTACAACTGCGTATGGCAGCTGTTTAACTGTTTGCTCGTTACAATTGGTGCTAACCTATGTTTCAATGCTAACCTAATGTGTAAGATCGATAGATCAATAAAGCGTTAAGTAAGTATATATAAATCTATCCACAGCAGCACACCTTAATGTGCCAAAAAGCCAATACCTAGTTTTATTAGTTTGTTACTTCCGTATTGTTAACCTTGAAATATAGGTAAAAGTTACAAATAATATTTACGCTTGTTTTTAAGAGTTCTATTTTACATAAAAAGAAAATAAGACCTATCCTAATTACATATAGTTGCTTAGGTAATGTGACATTTTTCAAAATTACAGTAAAGGTTTCAAAATAATATTCACACTTGTTTTTTATGAGTACAAGAATAACAATAATGTAAAATAAATTAAAAAATACGATACAGAATTCCATACTTATTCACTCATTCTCTTTCTTGAACATTTTTGGCTTTAAGTCTGGTTCTTCTGTCAGTTATTAAATTTAATAAAATCAAAATTAAAAGCGAGTGCGTTGGGAAAGAAAATATAGATTAAAGGTTTACTTAGTTTGATCAGTTCCTAGTGAACAAACTCTCGACCCAATCTAGTATTTTCTTTGCTGTTCAATAATGTATCAACAACAATTTCCTTTTTAAAGTATTAGCTAAAAAACTGTAATAGTGAATTTACTTTGTTTACCCCAAAACCGATTTAATGAGAGCAATTATTTTACTTTAATAAAGTATTCAATTCCAATTTAATACATTGTCTCGTGGAAAAATCTCCATTAAGGGTGTTCATTGGGGATTTGCCAATTAATTAGAGAGCCCTCAGTCGCTGCGCTCGGTCTACTGCTGCACGTCCCCCGCCTCTGCACCACACTACTCCTGTTGCCTCTGCTTGTGAGCGTCCCTTCTCCCCGCCTGTGTCCAGGACAACACTCAGTCAACATTGCCGTTGTATCCGGCGCTACCAAGAACACTCCCGCACGACAGCTTCGCAGAGGCTGTCTAGAGCGGTGGTAAAGCGATGAAACGACAGCCCTAGCATTCACCGACAAACCATAAAACTGGTTTTTTAGGAACCCCACTCTAGAAGAAGTCTGTGCCTCGCAGTTCCCTTGTATACACCTTGATTGAGGGTTGACATGGAATACACACATCGATTCGGTTTGCGCAAAATTGTCTTCAGGTATTTATATTTGGAGGCCTCTAGCCAAATATTGCGCTAATCAAATACTGATGACTGCGTATTATAGTATGGTTTAATGGTTTATCCACACTTTCCTACTGATTGATTTTGTGGGGGACGTGCGCAATCAATTGAAGAGCGTTCAAATTTCAAAAGAAAGCAATTCAAATAATCGCAAAAATAAATTTCAGAGAATCCTGCAAACAAGCTTTAAAAAATTGAAACTGTTGACTCTGCCGAGACTCTCTACATTTTACAAACCATTCTGTTCTGTAAGTCAATATGTGCCCTTATAAGGGGCCGAGACATACATGGGTATGAGACAAGAGGCAGAGACAGCTACCGAACTGAAAGACACAGTGAGCACTTGACGACACAGGCTGGTATTGATTTAATCAACAGATTGTCAGATTCAATTAAAACTGGCCCAACGTTTAAAGTGTTAAAAATTCGCCTCAAACGCTTTTTAGTGTAAAAGGCATTTTATAATGTCGGCGAATTTATGGCACACAACTGGGAGACCGATCATTTACAAGACTGACCCCGACGTAGGAAGTGGGTAAAATTGGCGTAATAATGAGACTGAAAGAATGTAAAAACTGTATGCCTGAATGGATATTGTTGTATAAATGACGAAATCATTTTAATTTAAATGCCTGGACGTTTGCTATTAATTGTTAACATGTTTTCGCAATAAAACAAAATTGACTTGTCTTCACTTGACTTGACTTGTTGTTTTGGCGTGCTTTGTACACTACTTAAAAATTGTATGCCTATGATGTCCCTATTATTCAGCAGGAAATTGCGGGCGAAGCCGCGGGTAATTCGTACTGTAGTACATTTTAGTGTTACAGTGAATAATAAATATCCTACAAATTTAGAAAATTCTAGTTCTTTAATTAACTTTGGATGACTTTGGTTGTTGTTAGTTATTGTTTTTAACCGCATTCATGAATAAAGTTTTATCCTGTAAAAGATGTTTCAACTAAAAATGTTTCGCAAAGTAATATTGTATTCTGTCTATATTTATAACAAATCCTTCCGCCCCAGATAACGCAAACTGTTATTTCAGAGATTGAGTTCAGCTGCTTCAGGGCATAATTTCCATTTCATATCAGCATTGTATTCTTCGTCTTTCTGTATACTTGTGACCGCCGATTTAAATAGAATATTCTGAAAATGTCAGTTAATATTACTTTATGTAAACAATAGTAAATAGAAATTATTCTAACAGCAAAGATTCAACAATGGGTTTTAATAGTTTAAAATAAATAGATCGTGTTAAGTTTTCTATGAACAAATATTGCAAAACTTTTTTGGTTATAATTTTTATTTTATTTTCGAGTCCAGTATTTACAGGTGTTTTGAAGCTACTAATATAAACTAATAGAGTACAGTTAAACGGGCACAGATTGACAGTTTAATATGGACGTCACTTGAAAGTAAGCCAGGTACTCAACTCATGTATTCTCTCAGTGTACAATATAAAGTACTGCAATATAGCACGCGTTACTGCTGACTATATTAATTGCACCATTACCTTCCACTTCGCAGATAGAGTACAGTTTGACTTGATGTGCTCCAGTTGGTGCTTAATAACTTCATCTGTACAATATGTAGCACTTATCGTTTATCTCTGCAACAGGTGTTGAATTTTTTACATTGCTTGTAACATATCAAAGAAATCCATCTATTCAAAGAACCAGAAATATATATAATCTATACAACTTAGTAGACTAGTTTTAAGTGCATTACGTCCTTAAAAAATACTCCTTAGTTAAAATACTCTCAGTTTAACCCCATAAAAACAAAGCCCACAAACCCATAAACTTAAAATTTTTCACCCTTATGTGTGTTTGGGTGTAGAATTATACAAGATGTCTCACGATACAGCTAAGCGCATTAGTTTTCCTTGTAAAGTGCATGATTATTGAATATTTAACCTAGTAAATACCAAAAATTTTGAAATTTTCCTGAACAATTAATAATAGAACAAATTAAAAGTTTTTCCCTGATTCTTACCCATGTCTTATATTAATGAGAAGTCTTCCATATTCACGACTAAAACTTAGATTGTAAAAGTGATTGATTTTGACATTATTTTATAGGGATGAAACCAATATCCCAAAAACAAGGCTCTTAACTTGATATAAAGTTATTTTTACTGTATTATAGTACCGATAAAGCCTAGTGACGGTATGACGAGTAAGCGAGATGTGGTAAATTTATATGTGACTCCATTTAGACATAACCTGGCGAGACGAGACGGAGTGCCGAATAGAGGACAGGTACTCATAGTACTGGTAGTTTTATTCGCTTAATTCAATGTACTGGATGAGAGGACAGACTGACCTTGCATGACTCCTTCAGTTCTGGAGGTCTTTCCTTCTACCTAGAGCCATCCATAAGCATGTATGAAGAATCTTAGTAGTGATTCTTCCAAGCAACACAGGATGTGAGACCCAATTTTATGAAGATCTCTGCTTTACTCAAAATAATAAGAAGATGTATACGATTATATTCGTGTAAACTGATGTGCACAACATTTGACAGCTTATCAACCAAATAACTGGTTATCCTGAGTATGTAAATACCTACTGCAGGTCGCCGCCTCTTTGGCAGACTGTACCGGATATATTGCGACTCTCATCACCGTCGATGGTCATTTTTCTGGTCATAAAATATTTATATGTGTATTTAGCCTTAGTTATTATCAAAAATATTATGAAAAAAAGAAATGGAGTTCAAAAGTTTATCAAACTCTACCAAGAACTAGAACAAATAAAAAACGATAATAATTTATAAATATAATTTATGAAGATGGGTGAAAAAACTTAAAACTTATATTCTGTAGAAAATTAATGCCTAAGTCATCCCTCAAACAACCACTTTTGCTTATTACAGTCCTGGAAATATAAAATACGCCATAAAACGAAATATGATTGAACATCATATATTCTATTAAAGACACTTAATACAGATTATAAATATTTGTTTTTACCTTATTATTTCTAAGTATAGTTAATATCGTTAATACGTAATATTATAAGCCTCAATACTAATTAATTTAACTTTTATAAAACTTGACAGCCTGAAATAAAGGAAAAAGTAAGTATATAACAGATAACTTTGAAATACCTTGTCTACGTTACATTTTCCGGAGATAAATAAAACTCAATCACTCAACATTTTATGTCTCCTTTCACATCACGTTCCCTAAGATTCCTAGTAAATAGTCAACTGAAAAATCCTGACATAAAGTGAAACCCTTTTCCTTGACTTCGTATAAATATGATCCATGGTAGAATAAGATATATTCCACATTGCTTCCAACGAGGACGTTACTTGGAACAGTGAAATGTTCACTAGGTAAGTAATATCCATTGAAAGAAAACTACAAAGAGACTACTTTTGTCCGTCTCGTTGCTCCATTCACATTAGCAAAGGACTCGTAAGGAGCATCATCGGGTACTTTGATATAAAGAGAGAACATTTTCATAATATACCGATCCAAATACGTCTATTTTGCTTTGCTTTTCCCTGAAAAAATTGGTGTGTCACCATTGGTGAGTGGCTCTCTTTAGTTATAAAAATCTTTAAAGTCGGTCCTGTGGTTGTAAAAAATTGGTGGTTTAAACATAAATCAAAGAACATTTGTGGAGTATCCACCTTTTTTGAAGTCGATTAAAACAACGCCATTAGCCATCACTTATAAATATCATTAACTTGTTTTTCCTTCTCCAACAGTGTGTTACTAGTATAGGACCAGAGCACATAATACCCACAAACAGTTTTGTACAGGATTTATGGCAACATTAACAGTGGTGGCTCGGCGTGACGACCAAACATTTCACATGTATTACAGCTGAACTCTACCATTTGTCTGCTCCTGACACGTGAGCGGTGTTCAGTTAACAACAATTTATCTGCTATGCTTGTAATTATGTGCTCTAACTGACTATACATTTTTCTTTAGCTCTTTGGTTATGTTGGCAACAACGGTGGGAAAGGACATTGTTGAAAGAGAGGTTAGCTTGGGTGGTAGGTGAGGGCATCATCTAATATTATATAACCACCTCAGATCAAAACACCAGTTTATTACTATTTACTGAACTCTAATACTACAGAAAATTACAGTGATTAGTAAATAACTTAACTTTTATTGCGAATATAATCCTAAACAATGAGCATATTTAAAGTGCTTGAATATACAAATAAGAAATGTACTGATACTGTGGGACTAAACTGTTTAAATATATTCATGCTAAGTATATCTGAAAGAACTGTGCAATTGCTCTTACGTGTGTATTTCTATAATAACGATCCCTAATTTAGAGATTCATTTAAAAAAATACTACTTTAATGTAGAGAAACATTATGGCATCTAAAATTCCTATGATGATTACATTATAATCTGTTAAAGTGTGTAAAATATCTTATACTGCCGTTGGTGAGTGTTTATGAGGATACAACAGCTGTGGGTATATTCTCACATTTCCGACCTTAGAATCAAAATCAACCTTTTTGGATTCGGAATCCTCGTTAATACTTAATATAGCGTCAAATGGACGCTTATTCCTTCCCAGTGTTCGAACATTTACGCAAGCTCGGACTATGAGGGGGTATAAAATCCGGATATACGCTACTCAGTGGGGCTTGCGTAGGACGCAATTATGCTACTAGCCATATAAACAGTAGACTATCTTGTGACAGTTCAGTGCCATCCCTATCGTCGACCTGCTTGATCAATTTGTCTGTACTGTTTGTTTAACGTATACTATTTTATTATCTCTTTCATTGTTTGAAATGCCAATTTTAAGTGAACATCGCGTGTTTGTGAAATTCGTTTTTCTGATATCTAAAAACGCTGATGTTGAAAACAGCTCACTAAATGATATTATGATAAAAATTCAAGTTTGTGACTGGCTTTTCTTGACTTTACAAATATGAAATGTCGATTAATGAAAAACCTCGTCTGATCGACCATATACTGCCCGAACGGACGAAAATGATTAAAACTTGAATCAGCTTTTTCGGGTTCTGAGATATGCAATATTTTTGGTTTTTGGGTAATGTGATGTTTATTTTTCTATAATATTTACTCGTCAAAATTACATATGAATAAAATTAACTCTAAAACTAAAATGTTTCTACTATAAGTTTTAGGTTTAGATAATTAAGTTAAAGATTATTAGTTTAGTTTATTAGTAAGGTAAACCGAACAAAGAATTTTACAGTTGTGTTGATTATGCAAGACTAATATTTACAAGATTAAACATAAATGCAAGTAATTGTTAATAAAGTGCCGTTACCGTTGTCAACCATCTTGTTTCTACCGTTAGGAACGCTGCTTACAGGTGTCGTTGATTGATTCTTGTCAATAGAAGTATTGTGACCTTTACTGTTAGTGCAGTATATAACACAGTAATTAGCATTATTTTTTGTTACGTTTTATAGATAGTGAGGATAGAGTTGACTTATCACTTATTTGTTGTAATTTCTCACTAAAGCAAGTTATAACGCATTGGTATGATTTATTTACTCATAGTTTGTGGCCCCCTTGTGTTCACTTATGGAGGATACCAGATTGTAGATATAGAATCGTACTACTATTACTGTCTTTGTTGTACTTGAAAATGGAAAATGTTTGGAAAATTAATATTCAAACAAAAGGCATAATAATGACTACGTGGTTACATTAAACTTTGTAAACGAGTTTATGCAAGATAGGGTGCTGAGCTTGACAACAGGTAACTGCCTCTCAGTTGTATAATGATGTGGCTGAGAATACAGTGTTTGTAATGACACCGATAATGATTTGAAACTGCTGATGTCAGCCAGCCTCTGTAATGAGATCATTACATAGATACTGTACATGTCGGCAGTTGTCGTTTCTTACCACAACTGAACTTTCGTATAACCAAGTGACTGTACGACTGTGAAATTGACAAGCTTTGTTATACCGTTATCCTGATATTTTTCACATTGTTGTATATTTATTATATATAAAAACTATAGTGTAAATTTTATAATGAAACAACATTTATTTTAAGTTGGCAAATACAACTTAAATTCTACTGGTAGTAAAGAATCTACATTGTTTCAGTCGGTTTTTTAATGTTTTGTTGAATTTAATAATTAACTTCCTTCCTCAGATGAAAGATTTTGTTTGAAAACCTTTAAAAAACCTTGCTAACAACCATTCCAAAATCAGGACAATGGTAACTGATTATTGATTGAACAGAACATCCAATTAGCTGAACACATATTTGTTTATTACTGCAACATCCTTGTCTATTTAATTGTTTTCACAGATATTAGAGTTGGTTCGGAGTGTAATTTAATTTCAAATTTACATTTATTCCTTGTTATTTAATAAACACTCTAAACTGCCTCTCTAAAACCCTGACCTTGCATAAGTATTTCAAAGAGTATGAGTTGGTAGTGTAAAATTGTTGTAATTAATTAATAAGTATCTTACTTACCAATAGTAACCAAAGGTCTTCTACTTTTAATGGATCAAGAGAATCGGGTTCCGGTGTTTGCTATATTGGCGCGCTGCTAAAATCTAACATGTAATGCCGAAATTTTGTTAAACCATCTGTACGGGTAAGCTTATGGAGGTAATACTGTGAAGGATTCGATTAACCGAAGAGATTAGAACAGGAATGAGGTGACAGAAATATATTAATATTTCAATGTTGATACGTTAACCTATCAATGAAACTAATATGCCTAACTAACCAAATCACTTGGCTTTTCTCATTTGTTGTTTTCAATATTATAATTTTGAGATTATCTACATCATCGAACCTTCAAGACTGTCTTTCCCTGCATATTTATTTGTTGTAGGATCGTACAAATAAGGAAAAAGACGTTTTAACAATATCTGAGTTACAATATCTGTGACCATATATTGTGATTTTATAACAGTGATCATTCACGTGCGAGTTCAAGGTAGGTGAATTATGAGTTTATTCAAGAGTGAGTGATGATTTTGTTTCCAAAGCATCTGCAAATTACCGTTGAATGAATATCTCCAAAGAATAGATCACTTGTACAATAGTTTTATCCCTTGCAAAAACTTTAAATTGTTAATTTGTGATTTACACACATTTGATTGTTAAGATTAGTAATTTTAATTTTAAGAAAGGACTTGACTGTTGTCACTAATGCAAAAAATATAAAAACCATTGTTGATTATCTGTGTCAATGAGACAAATATTATTTTATAGACATGCTCGAGTAAGAGCCGCTGATCGATCTGTCTGACTTAAATATTGGATTCATACAATTGTGAAGCTAACTTCGTTGTTACTGTGTAATAACATACGAGCACTAATTGCAGACAACGGGAACCTTAAAATGTATTAATAACTCGATATAACAGAGTATCGAAGGACAACCATTAGAGAGTTTATTCTGCCATCTCGTTGCCATCATGGTTATATATACCACCAATGTAAACATTTCCTTTATTTTTTATTTTAATTTTGGCCGTTTGACATTAAAATCCTTGGACCTAGGGAAGCCTATGTAGTAAGTTTTAAATCACTAACATCTTTTCATAAATAGTTATTACACGAACAAACAGAGAAGGACACTATTTTAAGAACGCATTATCAGGTCATCTTTATTAAACAAACTACACTGTTGACAGACAATGAAATATAACTTACATTTAAACAAAGTTTAATATACATGGAAGTCAATAAACTACAGTAAATCTTATTACAAATATTCTGCGGGATCAAGTAGTTAATTAATATAGACATAGTACAGTCAGGACTGGGATATGTGTCCTGTACTGACAGTGATGAGGGTCTCCCTCTTATCAGGTCTGGTCTCACACACCTTTGTTTGCTGTGTGACTTCATCCGTGAGACTATTTCTTGGGTGAGTGGCACTTAATTAAACTTCTCCTGGTTAGCTTCTAATGGATCTTAAAATTCAACAGTAAAATTACAAAATGTTAGCAAATTGTATATCTCAAATGCCAGACAGCAGTAGTGCTTGAACTGATATGTTTCTCCTTATTTTGTGAAAGTACTGTATTTTATTAAATTATCTTTCAATGACAATGAAATATTTTTTCGTAATAACTTTACGTTACTTTTATTTTCACTCAAACAAATGTTTTATATCTTGTGATTCAATTCTCATACAAACCCATACAATCAAAACAAAGGAACCGTATTCATTAAGTTTTGTTAGGTATTAAGATAGCGACCAACTAGTATCATATTGTTGTGGTAGAATTGAAGGAAATATTTGCGCAAAACATGCACCGATGAGATATTTTTAGTCTGTATTTACATAATGATAAATATCGTTATGTATAACTTTGTTTATAATGTACAATGGCACGTTTGATAGTATTCGTCTGTTAAACGCTGCAAATTTTCATATCTGTACTTATCGGAGCCAACGTCGCATGTTACTGGGGTAGTTGGCAGGAAACCTCTTTGTTGTATTGTTCTATTGTCCACATTGTTCCACTCAATAGACAACACAACCCATGTTTTCAAATTTAGGTTTCATGTCGACAGAAAGGTACATTATCGTTCTATCCTTGATTACATATCAACTAAATGAACTATTAAATGGTACATAACCTATAAAATCTATCTGGCAATTCTCATCGATATTTTCCTCTGTACTCCTCATTTTATGATAAAGTTTTGATTTACACGATTATATGACTACATATTAAAAAATAAAACTATGTTATTTTCATTTAAAATTGATTTTATAAAAGAATATACTCAAATCAAAATATTGTTTTTATTAGCATAAAGAAGTCATTCCCAGACATCATCTCAACATTTATGGAATATCTCAGAGTAGCAGTTTATCAATGTTCCCTCTGATGGAGAGTGAGGCGGTATTTTATCAGTTGTTTATGGATGAGGGCCAAGAACTTGCTTGAGAGACATTTATAACACTGATTACTCGACAGATTACAGCCATTTTTGTTTCCAAGAAACAACACATTTATTCTCCATTTATACATAATTTATGTGTTGCAAAATTTTTAGTAAAGAATATAACATCAGGTTTTATTAAAAACAAATGTTCTCTAATCACTGTAATCGATTCTAAGCTTAGTCCATATAGTTTTGTGCGCTTTTCTTGAAGCACATAAATATTTAATTATTTTGCCTGTTGCCATCTCAGAGCATAACAAGATAAAGATCCTCGTGTTTCGACATTGTTTAAACCACACGAGTGTTTGATAGAGCGATTATTGTGACCTATTATTTGCTTGGTTTGTATTTTGAACTCTCGTAGATCTTAGATTGACAATATTATAAACCATGGACTGTACAAATGTAGCGCCACACCAGATGATATTCTAAGGTACTTCCACATTTGAGCTTCTTTTGGCTTTGCAGAAGATCTTTGATGAAATAATGACTAAGATCCTTAGTTTCTATAATAAGGAGTTTAAGAAAATGGAACTTGTTTTAGCAAGCTGTAGTAAAGCATAGCCCTAAAGAATTTTATATATAAATTTAAGGGAACGACCAATTACTACTCCCAATTGATTTTCCGTTTCATTATGTCTTAAAATTCAGATAAAGGTAATAAAGATATAATTGGCTGAAAGTGAAATACTGCTTTTCAATATATTACAACTATGTTTGGCGTCGAAGTCACGTATGTGGCACTATTGTAATATTGTGACCTTAGAGGTTAAAAAGTTGGCGAGGCATCAGGTTGTGAATTTTCAGGACCAAAAGTCAAAATACTAGCCTTTGGGCAATAACCGAAGAAGCGAGTTGATTATACAATAGTTTCCAATCGGAAAAATAAGGGTTGAATATTAATGCCTTATGTTTCTTAGATGTCCGATTTCTACCAAGCAGATTATTTTCTTTAGTAAGAAATTCTCTGAGAAATATTTAAGTTTAGATCTTCTGAAGTAAGAAAGTAGTAGGTTCATCAATTAATTTCTCCATTAAATAGGTCAACATTATGGACAGAAATGTTGGGGTGAAATGTATATTTCATATAAAGCGGTTTTTTCTAGAGTAGGTTCTCCATCTGGTAGTTGTTTCCTGAATTTCTTTGCAAGGTTTATAATTAGTCTCGTCGGAAAAAAGATCTTCAAAATAACCAATATTATTGCAAATAAAATATGTTCACCACAAAAGAGTAATAAATCCTCTTGTCTTAAAGTTTCTACAAGTCCTTGTGAAATTACAAGAATCATAGTGTGTATTTACTGAATATTGAATATTTTCAGGTTTAAACAACACACCTAAATCACTAGTTTTATCCTGCCAGCCCGTATAGTTTCTGCCAAAGAGATAGTTTTATAGTATATTTTAATTTTTACTAAATTGTCAGATAAACTGAATTTATTTAATTTATTAATATACATTATATATGTATGTATCTAATCTAATCTGTCAAATTCTTGATACATAAAGTATAATGTAGTAAACCATTTCAAAGTTTTGTATAAAAGTAAGTGATATATAAAACTTCAAACATACATTACAAACACTTCAATATGAAACCATGTTGATTGAAATTCCGAGTTTTTCTTTACAAATAATGAGAAGATTTCTCTATGAAACAAGTTAGTGCTCAAATGTTTAACTGGTGTACTCAGAATTGCCACCAAACTTTAGTAGGAAATATACTTTTATAAATATGTTGGTCTTAAAAGTTTACTTTGGTCAAAAAATGTTAGTAGAGTTTTTATTGTTGTATTGAACACAATATATCTAAAAATCTTCTTCGTTGAAATAAGCGTCTACTTCCGGCCAACGTTATCTACTTTCAAGGTCTATTGTATTTCCGGCTCCCGTAGTTTTTTAAGCTCATATACACATGTGCATCATCTGTCCACATAAAAACCCACAATCACAAAAACCAGTGTAGGGGGACGCGTTGTGTAACCCCTATGCGTAGTTGATCTTCATGAAAAGTCTTTTATTTATCTGTTGAGAGCATAATACACGAGTATGTCATATTTCATCTTTTAAGACACTGATAAGTTTAAAACACAGCATAGTTCTTCTAGGGAATCTTTCAAAAGTTATAATAGTTGTACTGTTCACAAGCTCTGTTTAACTTACATATGTCCATACATAGCTTGCATGGTATAAATTTTCAATACTTGTTGGTTTTGGATTCTTCAATCTATAATCTGAGAAAATTCAAAACATTTCCTGGAAATTCCGTCATTAGGTAGTGTACAATACGCATATTTCTATAAAATCTACCTAAAACAAGGAAGCTTAACATAATATATTTTTAAAAATGTACTATGCGGATCAGTATATTCCCGGAGATGTTTGGTCAATTTGTGTCTTAAATAGAAAATAAATATAATTTATAAACGTTAGCTGTGACATATTTCATTAAAATTTAATAGAATAATCTCGTGTTGTTTTTTGTTGTAGTTTTTTTGGTTTTTTTCATTTCTTAAATTACATTTATAGCGAAATTGGTCAACACATTACATATTGAAATTATCTGCAAGCCGTATAAGTAAAACAACAAGTAAACATGAGATACGAGTACTTTAAACAAACTCCGAGTAACAATACGGGTCGGTACATTCCAACCGGAACTCATCTACATGATGATATCAACTCAACTAATAATAAAATATTTAGTTTTTCTGAACAAATCCAAATCTTTTCTGTCCTTAATAGAATTAAAATCCCGAGACAACGCGATGTACGTACAACCGTGAACGTAATAGTGAACATCCTTCTCAAGAAGAGCCGTTCACGTATAACGGAAACCTTGTTACTCATGTGATGAGTACTCCGAGTGCAATCTTGGAAACACCTTAAAGACATATAAGCTACGGATGTTGAAAATATTTATTATAATGAGAAGAAATATAAAGAGATGCTTTGAAAAGAGATGCATGCAATTATCGCGATATATAGCAACACATATATTTATTGTTATAATTTAAAAGCTCTCTGTGACTCCAAATAAAGTTCCCATAATTCATTAGCGCCTTATATTCTAACTTGTATTAATAATTTTGTAATGAATAATTATTACACAATATATCCACTCTTGCTTACCCTAGGAGACAATATACATCAAATATGAGTATGTCCTTCTTCGTTGTCTAAGCCATGAATACAAATGGTTAGACACCTGTGGTGTATGATGTAGCCTCTTTGATCATGCCGTTGGTGATATAATATCGTAATTACTTCTACAGCTCTTTGTAGATAATATACATCCTGTATATTGTTTATTATATAGAATATACATCCAGTATATTGTTTGTTATGTACAATAAAGTTATATAAATAGAAAAAATATTACTTTTTTATGACAGGTGCGCTAGTGACGAAGTTACAACATCTAATGCAGAGTAAATTCTATTTAAGTACTTGTTATAAAACCCACCATAATGAACAAAGCTGAGAATTTTTTGCACATGAGGTACTCAAAACCGGTTGGCTTCCTTGACATTTTGAACAGGGGAATAAACCCTAACATGCACCAACGTCATTCTTTCCCGGACTGCAGTCCAATAAATAAGACTTCTATAATGGAAAACCTGTTGTAAACGCTTATTTTAAAGAATAGCATGAACTTAGTAACTATTCTCCCCTTATACAGAAAGTATATGTTTTTTACCAATGTAGGCTTCACAGTCCTATGTATATTTTCTTCATCCACACAAAGCAAACTCAATTATGGCATGAAAAATACCTCAAACGGGAAGTAGGCTACAAGGGCCGGAAGCAGACTCTTTTTGACATAAGTATGTTTCCGAGTAATGTATATATTTTCTTTCTCCAGGAAAAACTCAGATGTGGTGTCGGAAATACATTCATTCACACCAAACATGCTCTTACACACGAAAACCCTTATACAAATCAGTTGCTATTTCGCTCAACCTGTGATCATCCTTACCATTAACACTGAAATAATATGTACTTGATGTATGTGCACTTATGTTTGAAAACTACCATATGGCTCCATCATATTACATCATAAATGCTTTAGGCTAAGAAGGCAACAGACTTCTATTTTGAAAATTTAAAAATGCGTAAGAAGTCAAAGGTGACAGCTAGTTATAAAATCAATGTTTCTCCGCCTGGCAATGCCGGCCAAAGGGCGTGATGGGATGTACTATGTTTTGGTGTTGTAGTAAAGTATTAGTATGCCTTTACTAGCTTTTTACAATCATTAATTACATTCCAGGCATCGCAATTATTGAATACGGATCTAGTGTTTCGGATATAGCGAGGCAAACCTGAACAGTTGTAAGTACTTTGAGATCAACCCCTTAAAACCTTTCAGGGCCAGGACCAAATATGATTGGATGCAAATTTTTTTCACAAATCATATCCCCTTGTGACTAGTCAAAAGTGCCAGGCTAAAATTGGCGATTTTGCAGTCTCTTAGATTATTAAAATTTATAACTTTTCATAAAAATTAGAGAATGACCTAAAAGTTGCACCAAATTACTCGTATAGATATATACTATCAACAAAAAAATTATATATATGTAGTTTTAAGTAATTACAAATTTTAAAAAAATAATGTTTTAATGGATTACATAAAAACAATTTATTTTTTTTATTTTTTTTTTTTTGTAAATAACTAAAGAAGGAAAAATAATTTTACCGTGGGAAGCTATGTTATTATATTGTACATTTAGAAAGGAACAACCTTACAAAATTTTGTGTTATTTCTCTCATAAATAAATTTTTTATGACACATTTTGTATAAATACGCATAATTGTACTTCGCAACATTTTATAAATGATAAAGCAACTGACTCTTACACTGCAAGAAACTTAAAATAAATATTCACATTATGGATGTACCGGTAAACAGATGATTGTAGGATCCATAAACAGTTTCAATAAAGTTAAAAACACTATTTGCCAAGAAATATTTACGCAATTTTATTTGAAATTTATTTACACTTTTTCTATTTACAAATATGCTACTTACAATTTCACTCCCGTGAGATCGCAAATTGTCAGTCATTGTAACTACTACACACAATAGCTAAGCAGGTAACTCTTAACACTACTAATATTTACAACTACAAAATAAAATAATGAAGAAGAATCCAGCATTCAGTATGATTACACTAAATCATAAAGAATTAACAACAATAGATCGAGGAGTCAGCTGATAATGTCACGTGACAATTACGAAATAAAAATGCATAAACCTCCAAAATAAAAATGATATTCATATTAATTATCTACAAATATACCAGGGAATAAAAAAAGATAAAACTTTAATCATTTGACGTCGTATTTATTTAAGAAAACGACGAATATCAAGGCGGCAATACATTGCCGCTGGCCCGGCGTTTATATCTGTGTCTTATAATGATACTACTGAGATCTCCACAAACAAAGAAAATCCATACAACTATTAGATTCACATAAAATCTGTGCAGAAACAGTAGTTGGTATGAAGTTGGTACCTTCCTAAATCGAATTCATAGATAAACGTATTTGGTCTTGACATTTATTCGTGAAACATCTTTGCTGGCTTTTTAAAGAGATTTTTACAAATTTTTAGTGTTATAATGATGTGTCATAGGTCTCTTATTTATAACATTTAAACTATTTGTAAAACAATACAAATATGTAACTCTCTAAACTTATATTATTAGAACACACACACTACTCTATTAATAACCGTAGTTTGAATACAGGTTGAATCATTATTTAGTATCGTATTTTCCAATAATTCGGATAACATGATTCTGTAATGGAAAGTTGGATGCATGAATTAATATAACTATTAAGATATAAAAACAGCTGCTAAAGTAACTAAAACATGCAAATAAGTGAAATGCATTCTTCACCCTTCATGTATTTACATGGTTTAGTTATTTTAACGGTTATTTTGCGTATATCTGAATAGTTATATATCTTAGATATCAACTTATTGATTTTTAAAGATCACTTAGTAGATTATTTATGTGAAGGGCTGTCATGGCCTATATAAATAATGTAGCTAAATATTAATATGGAGCCCGATCTAGGGTTTCATTTCCTGAAAATCCATATCGACCTTTAATTTATATTCCACGGATACACATGGAACACAGGTAAATTAGATCAGGAACGGCGGAAAAAGCAAATAGACAGGACATTAGACTGACAAACTATAGCAGCCGGGTAATCAAGTACAGATACACTAATAGAGAAATTAAGGTAAAGAAATAGATGTGAGCGAATAGATCTGATTTGACTGAGGATATCACGTGACCAGCAAAAACTGTGTTTGTTAACTCAATTGTAACATCCAGTAAACATCATCGGTTGGATGACTCTGAATGCGAGACAACAAGCTTTCTCGGAATTTAATAAAGATCAAACGCCGGAATCGCCTTCACAACAGTTTGTTTCCAAAATGTGGTTATTAAATTTCCCAACTGTGACGTAATTCCTCGTCGTCCTCATACGTTCTTTCCGTTTAATAAAAGCGGAATATTTTTTACTTTGTCCTATGTAACAATTTGCTATGGTTAATGGATAGGGATAATTTACACGTCATTTTAAAATTACATATTCTAATCAATGAAGTGTTGCTAATATAAGATAAATACTCTCACGGTTTTGATGCTGTATATGGTACAATCCATCTTGCTGCGAGTTTCGCCCAATGAAAACTTTTGGTTGATGGGTGTTATCCAAATTCTTTGGTTCCTTAACCAAAAAATTTGGATAATACCCATCAATGCAGAGGGTAATTCAATGTAAATGCAGAGGTAATTCAAATTAGGTGTTCACCCTAGGTCGGGGCTTACGTCAATCAGGTATTTCATTATTTGGACAAGAAGGTAAGTTAACCAAAAGGCTTTAAAATAGTAAAGGGGTTTAAATGCTACCGGTTCTTAATCTTAAGTTATTGATAAGTAACTAGGTATTAACAGTTTCGATTTTAAACGAGGAAATTCAATTAAAAGTTCATACAGGGGTATAATTTAACCTTGATAAAATACTTACCAGGGAGTTGGATTACTGGGGAGGTTTGGTTTATTGCATATATTAAGCTGACGGGAAGTTACGAGGTTACTTGGCTAGAGATATTTATGTTTATAACGAAAATATTAGACCAGGGCGATAACATTCTATCGAATAAAGTGTTTGGATTCCTTATCGCTTTGTCTTTATCCGTAGAGTATCTCACGTTTTGTTTCACTCTGGTCCATCGATCTGGATTAATATTTTCCGACCTTTTTTCCGATGAAATTACTATCACGTGTCTTTCTGCTGAATCGGTAAATATTTCCAGACCACGTGTTATTCTTTTCTAAACCATATAATTAATTTATTTGAAGCTATTTATGAACTCCACCAGCACTGAAATCTCAGTGCTACTAGCATGCATTTGAAACTTTCATATCATGTATATGATATTACTTTTTAAAATTATATATCTGTACTTTTAACCGTGTCTATCCATATTTGTGTGGTAATAAGTTCTCTGTACATCAATTCAAATATGTACAGTTATTTAAAGTTCCATTATTTCAATAATAGAAGTATAGTTTACGTCGTAATGTATTATATTATAACGTTAACCATCAGTCTATGCACTTCCCATCTCCCTTTTCTAGATTCGAATATTCTGCAAAGCAATTTTGTTAAAGATAATTTTTTTTTATTTATTTACTAGCCCAGAGCCGTTCTACATACAGTACATGACTGCAGTCTTGGATATTTTAATATCAACGATATTGGTATAGAGTCTTAGTCTGGCGTGATAGAAGTATATTGTGCAATGTTTACTAGCCTAATAGCAACAGGCATGAATAAAGAAGATATTATATAAATGTCTATGAAAAATGTCACAACATGCTGAACACAAATATTTCCACACACAAATAAATAGAAAACCGAATTTACAACTCACTAAATACGATATTTGTTAAGTAAAACAGTACAATGTAATATGTCTGTTACATAATATCTCCGGCGATGAATAAACATATTTACAAAAGTTACAGTGTCCAGACGAATGAGTTTTACACACATATGACTGGAGGACAGGCATTCATGATACAGCACAGTTATTCATTGCAGTGTAACGCTTATACATTTTTGAATGTGTTTTGAACAAAAATATACTAAATTTAATTAGATTTAACTAATATTTACACATTTTCATATATCAAGGTATACATTATACGAGGTACTTCAAAATCATATTCAGGCAAATCCAAATCCTCTTATTAAATTACTATTATGCCACAGGAAATAAAAATTATGAATTTCAACATATTCCAAAACCAAATGCGCATTCAGATCTCATTGTCCTGATGAAAAACAGATATGCATGGGCCTCCTCAAAACTAGTGGAACAATATTGAGGATACTAAAATGTTTACTGTTTAACAATGTGTATGTAGGGATGCTCTGGCTCGTGCATATGTAGGTGTTCTAGTATTCTGATTTAACGTTTCCATTCATCGCAGGAATAACTGATTGCAGATTATCACATTTTCCAGAATCACTTGACAAATACCATCGCTGTTAATAGTTCCATGGCAGTTATAACTGAAGATATTGACAGCACAAAAAATTGTTGGTAATTTGAATCTTTTTAGTCATTATTACATTCACTATTCTTTTAACTTGCTAACTTCATTTAAGGATATTCTTTAAAAACACAAAGTACAATATACTGAACTGGTTGATGAAATTAGAAAGGCCAATAGTACTATTCTGGGAGTTTAGGATAAATTGCACTCAGTGGTCTGCAATACATTATATATTTTTGAATCGTGCAGAGCACTCGGGCCCAAACTTTCCTAAAACACAAAGAGTTTCATTACGTATTCCACAAGCATCGACAAACGTAAAGTGAATGCCGCTTGCTACCTTACAACAGAAAAGAGCCAATCAAAGCACAACGGGGAGCAAACACCACTGTGCTACATGAACTGGGAGTAAAGTTGATTTAGCTGTTTTAAATGCAAATAGAGATTTAAAATTGGTTGAAATTTGATAAATCAACATTGACTCTCGCCTTAAATCAGGCTTTTTGGTTTATAGGAAAATGTTTTGCATATCTGACTTTAATAGTGGATTAACTTCTTCCATCTGACTTGTTCTCGGGTTCATTAGGGAGCCTGTTTTCGTTTTAGATTTTCTATTTGGATATTGAGCTAACTGATAAAAATTATGTTACTTTCTATACTTACTACTTTTATTCAATATTTTACGAAAGTTATGTATGAATTACTTTTTGTATACTAAATATTTTACACTGAATAGTGGGTTCTGTATTAAGTTCCATCTCTGGGAAATTTTTCACGCCGGGTGTAGTATAACCATTGTTACATCGTTGGCGTAAGCAAGTGAATTACAAGACATAGGTTTCCTTTGTATAAAAAATATGTAGAGTATACTCAAGAGTTAAATAATATTTATAGTATCTTAGAAAGATCCATCCATTAATTTCTAGCACGCTACGCACATCTTCACACAAACATATGGCTTCACATAACTATGAAACTTCTTATTAAAAATTACTTTATTGGTTATATAATTTAGTATATTCTTATTAATAAGATAAAGAGTACCAAGAATTGGTGAAAAATATTTATAAAAAAATTAACCCCGTGTTAAACTTTAAAAACTGAGGGACAAGTCTGGACATTTTGCAAACATTGGCCTACAGTAGCATTCACAAAAGGCTATGTAAATTGGATGGTTTGAGTTTGAGAAATAAGAATTGATGATTTATGGTCTTGTTCTTTTTGAGAAACGTTTTCAACTTTTCATCAAACACAAATTCGTTAATTATAAAAAATCCTTTTCTTTCTATATTTTACTTATAATATTAGCTACTTATATTTTTAACGAATGGGGTTTCTAGAACAGCTAAAAAACTTATAAATTAAAAAAACGGTTAAATTGGGACATTAAAAAAATATTACATGCATTTAACTTTACCCTTTATACATTAAAATATAAAGGTAAGGAATATCTTACTTCAACAGACGAAGTTCGGGCTGACACTTAACCTGGGGTACAACGGATAAATGTGACTTCCTAACCACCACCAAACGCCAATGACAGAATCGGTCTGCAGTCACTCATGCGAGCAGAGCAACGAGGAGCTCTATTCGATGCTCTCGACGTTGCTTTATTCGATTATCTTCATAACGTTCCACTCCTTTTCTTCTTCGATAGTTATACCTTTTTCCATCATTATTAATGTATGTTTCCAGCGTTATAATAAGGAATTCATAATTAATTGAGAGTATATTATCAAGTTTATTCCTCCGTAACATTTTCATATATATTATGTAACATACTGCATAGAAACATTAGTACAGTAGACCAAAATAGCCAGATTGATTGATTAATCTGAATATTTTATGCAAGCAATATGCATACATTACTTAAAACTTACTTCAATGTAATTGTGATTGCTGTACAACTTTATAAGTATCAGCCTTTACCCAAGAACTTTTATTTTAAAATAAATAAAATACATGTGAAACCGTAAATACATTTTCTTATAAAATATTAAACCCTAGGAATAACGTTACGGTACTCAAGCCGAAAGCTCGTAATTTTGGTTCCCGGGGATTTCAACAAACCTTAAAAACAGTTTCTATATTCAAATTAAACTGCTATTCGTTCACAAATAACTCCCTCCCTATAAACATGATTTTTGCATAAAATATATAACTTATAATTAAGATATAGTTGTAGGAAATATTTTCTTTGATTTGAGACCAAATTCTTCAGAGATTTCAGTTTATTATCTTAGGGAAAAAATATCTGTAATTTAAACGCTAAATTAGTATGTATCCATTTAAAAAATTAAGTGTACAGTTTTGTTTTGAAACCACTATGGCAAAATACAAAAACTCAGGTATTGTTTTAATCATTGTGGGAGCACAGTTATAAATATTTGACTTTATAAATTCTTATACAATGGAAACCATTTGAAAAAAAGGTATCAGGTGCACTGCACGTCACTGATGGTAACTCCAGTTTCTGCTCTTGATGTTTTGCCACGTCTAATAGAGATTTTCTTATTAATGTAAACAAGATTACCAATGACCGATCACGCCTGGTTACAAAAAGTATTGGAAACCCGAGTTTGCTACAGTAAAAGAGATCACATCAAAAATTTAAGCAAAAACTCAAAAAGCACTTCTGGTTGCCTAACAGTTGAATGCAAATTGCGCTACACTGACGTAAAAATTTATTTACCTCATAATTTAGTATTTTTGTAAAAATATATTCCAACCCAGAGTTTTAGTTTCTAAATACAATACACACCGTACTACTACATATTTATATACATATATAATATTAGTAGTACGCTGTGTATTGTATTTTAATAAATATCGTTTTATATATATACATATACTCGCCTTCGGATCGCTACGATAATTCAGATGTTGGCTAAATGCGGGATACAATTCTGAGACAGGTTAAGTCCGAGCATCAGATTAGGGATCTGAAAGTTTAAATTAGACCTATTTTATTGAATCGTTTTGTGGTCGAGATAAAAAAGTCACTAGACCTTTTCTGTAGATCGCGCAATTTGCCATTTTGATGGGTCAATCAGATTTTAGCTACGATACCGTTCGGCCGCTATCGTAAAAATTATTTTAAGCGAAAAAATCTCTAATATAAAACATTTCCGCGTTTTGTCGCTTAGCCATGGAAGATAGAGCAAAAATTCACTGGACCTTTTATTTGTAGTTCACTTCATTCCTGACTAACGATTTTCCGTCAGATCCGAGCTAGACTTCGCCCGCTATCGGGCTTACAAGAAAGGCCTGCAAGAGTAAAAAATGCGCTTTTTTTTTGATAATTGTTTTGAGGGGTTTAAAAGTAAAAATGTCCGGTTTTCAGACTTTTCCTGTGGGTCATATTGCAAAAGGTACATGCATGCCAAATTTCAAGTTTCTAGCACTTGCACTTCTACAACTATGTTAGAATTTGTATCTATATATCAGTCAGTGAGTCAGTTACACATGCGGCTGTATTGTATATTAGATATATATATATAATCTAATTCTACCAGTTATATATATATATATATTATATTTACTATTATATATATATTACTTATACATAAAATATATTTATATATATATGTATATATATATATATATATATATATATATATATATATATATAGCAGAATAAGATTTATCTCATAACGATTACCCTCCTAGAGAATTAAGGGCAAATTATGCGTTCACTGCTGATTACAAACCAAACTGTCACTTTGTAGAGGCCTCTCATAAACTACCCTAGGGTTTTTACCACTCCGGTAACGCATATATTCTGCTTATTGGTATTACTCCAGAAATGTGGAAGAGTGCCTCGTCACCAAACCAAACACGAGCGTCACGAGGAACGCCAGTAAGGAAAGATTCACATGCCTGAACTCGTTTTGGCCAATACCGTTGTTAGAGTTCTTGAACGAGAACAACCTAGAAGTGAAGTTCCTCATAGAGAATGCGACGCACAGTACGATTAGACAACTCCAAGGCGGATGCATACTTGCGGACGGAGACTGAAAGATTGATCTTCTCACACTGTCAATATGTTGTCCTCTCAGCCTCAATTCTCTTTCGCACTACACTACCACATGCATGGTAGTTCTCCACCAATGACAAAATAGAATTACGAATAGGAACAACATTGCGAGGGGGAACGATAACGAGCACGCAGCGCTCTCTGAGTATAATAGGTCTCAACTGTAAAAGCGCGTTGCTCATTCAACCAAGCCATGTCTACAACTGATGGAGTACTAACGGGAAATTCCATGGCCACAGTGTCATTGAAGCTTACCCCTACTCTTCCAATACGTCCCACTACTCACAACCCCAACTCAAAAGAAGGGTGCCACACCCCGTATTAAGTACACATCAACCTCCAATGTGACAGAAGAAATTTAAAACAACTGACAACGACAAAAAACAAATTATACCATTACAATTACATTTAGAACACATGACAACAGGAGGTAAACTGAAATTTTTAGTTAAAAAATATTTCAACTGAAAACTGCCTTTAACATAAAAGGCAAAATATCGAGATAGTAATTGTGTTAACAATAGTTTGAAACATTGTAATACGAAACATATAAAATAAGGCACTAAACGTGCCACGTACAGCCTATACAATAAGATTATTTAAATGGTAATGATGTCATTTATAGGAGAAACTTCAATTTAGGATTTCTCTATAAGAATTGCGTAAGTATAAGATCAACTTATTTATAACACTGAGTAATATGCACAAATATAACGATTAACCTGTTTTAACGGCTACAAGAAATACCAGTTAATATATCGCTATATTGTCTACATGAATATATATATTTGGTACGAAAGTCATTAAAATATTTTTAATTCTTCTTTAAGTAAGTTTTTTTCAACATGGTAGTCATATTATATTAACCCCAATTAAACGTTTTAAACTAAAGTTCAGTCTTGTGGAACAATATTATAAAGTTATAATTCACTTAAAGATTCTGTTTTGAATTTGTTTTTGTGCTACAAAACGAGTATGGCTTTTATACATTCCTTTCCTTTGATTCAGAAGGTGTAGTGTGAAAGGCTTTTATAAAAGTTCCTTAATGTAACCGGGTCCACAAACTTTACTGCACACTTTTGTTCGTGGAGAAAACTTTCAACCATGTGCTCCTGTCTCATATAATCCATCCGTCTTTCTTTTAATGTTATACTTAACACTTATAAATCAATTTTATATTAAACCTTCACAAAGTAGTAATTTCAGAAATAAAATAAAACATATTAATTTAATTCTACAAAATGTAACCGAAGTATACAACGTATGGTTGTTATACTTGATTAAGATTTAACTATGAGCAATATGACTAGTACTTAAAAATACGTTTTTATTGACCAATCACTCCTTAGGTGTAAAATAGAGGTCGGTTAAAACAGGTCCAAAGACCAGGAATGCCTTGAGATAGGGGATACTCGTGACATAAGGATAGGATCTACTTGAGATACAGATATAACCGCTTTATATGCTGGGATAGTTAAATAAAAAAATAGGTTGAAGACTGTTTGTGTCACGTTTTTCAGCCTTTATCTCAATGGCCTTGATTTTGTTTCTTCCATTGGAATATTATTATCTTCCATATTCTTAGTACTCTTGACGATTTCCATAGAAAGTGAGAATGTATTGAAGCCTACAATTACTCTCCGTAATTATATATTACTTGGCCCTTGTACTCCCTATGTACTTTTAAGATTGATTTAATGCTCTATAATTTCCTTTTTGGCTCAGGTTGGAGCCCGATGGGAAATTTTCGTGGAAGCTATTTAAAAATCTATTTATTTACAGCCCAGTTCATTACAGTTATTTACAATACGTATCCTCATTAAATCTTCGATACCACTACAGATACTACTACAGATAAAGCATTACCAAACACTTCGCATTTTTTTTTAGTAACAGCTTGTAGCTGTTTTAGTCTTACAAATTAAATGTCTATTCGAGTTGAGTATTTTTACCATAAAGTAGATATTGAGTAAGTTATTAGCTTATTCGAAGTTCTGAACTAAATGTTAAATTTGCAATTAGATTTTAAAAAGTTGTAAAACTAACCTACTAACTAAGGTTTAATTCAGAAATAAAAAGTTTAATAACGATAGTTTCAGTTTCAAAAAGCTAATGATGATAACTTGGAAATTTCCGACTAAACCATAAAGACTGAGCTTCACTATACGAAGGTTATCGTAGAACTAAAATTTGTATGTGTATATTGGATTTAATAAAAAGCTCAACAATCTTAATAGTAATCTATAGGATTTTTGTTTATTAAAAGTTTTTAATTTTTTTGTTACTAATAAAGGTTTTAGTTGATTCATAACATTTAAAGAGTCAAAAAGTTATTTAACATGCATGTAATAATGTAATCATAATATTGTTAAAATACTGTTGAAATTATAAAAATATATCTGTAATATGAAAAAAAAGAAACGTAGGAAAGATATGGTAAGAAATACAATCTATTTTCAGTCTGCTTCTGAATAGCTGTATTATAAATAATAAATTTTAAGTCGTTTGAATTTTAAATTATAACCATTTATAGGCATTTAAAATCCTGTCTCTTTCAATAATTACAACATGCTATAAAATCCATTAAAAAGAATCTAGTCGGAGTGTAACCCGTGATTTATTACTAAATCCTTTTATACTAAAGATTTTTGGATTATATAAACCTCTTTAAATAAGGAAACGGTCAAACCACTGAATATTTTAGACTTTGGCAAAACAAATTTTAGCGCTGATGTGGAAAGGTTAATTTTATCATGTAAAACCATATGAATTATTGTAGAAATAGCAATTAAAGGCGCGTAATACTGAATCATATTTCTTTGATCATTCATCTCAAGACTAAGAGCATCTGAAACATCATATTTGTAAAGTCGAAGCTCTCAGGAAACTATAAAACATTATTATTGTGATGTGGTATGCACGTTGTTTTAGAAGACTGTTACCTGATGTTTGCAGGTTCTGCCATTTGTGAGATACGACATCGTTGAGTTGAGGGTGGGTCAGACATCGTTTAATTTTCGAATACTCTTTCCAGCAGCTGTGGTTGAATTCCGCCAATAACTCGACGAATGTTAGCTTCCAAGTCATTTAAAGTTTGTGGCTTGTCAGCGTATACTTGAGACTTAACATATCCCCACAGAAAGTAGTCTGTTGGCGTGATATCACACGACCGTGGGGGCCAGTTGACACTACCTCTAAATGAGATGATACGCTCACCAAATGTTTCTGCCAAGAGGCCAATTGTGTCGTTTGCCGTGTGGCACGTCGCGCCGTCTTGTTGGAACCAGACATTTTCTAAATCCACTTCAAGTTCGTTTAGCTGAGGAAAGAAAAAGTCCCGTAACATTGCCCGATAGCGTTGACCATTTACCGTAACAGTCTGGCCAGCATTGTCTTTAAAAAAATAAGGGCCAATAACACCACCTGCCCAAATGGCGCACCAAACGGTAAGTTTTTGTGGATGAAGGGTCATACCAACAAATTCTTTTGGGTTTTCATCACTCCAAATCCGACAATTCTGTTTGTTGACAAAGCCGCATAACCAGAAATGAGCCTCATCACTGAAAAAAAATCTTGCCTGCGAAAGCTGGGTCACGTGTTATCTTATGTTGAGCCCATTCAACGAAATCAAGACGCTTGCGATAGTCTAATCGTTTCAGTTCTTGCACCAACTGAATCTTGTATGGATATAGGTGTAGATCCTTCCGTAAAATATTCCATAGAGTTGAGTAGCAGATCGCTAATTGCTGCGCACGATGACGAATCGACACACTTGGATCCTCTTCAACACTATGAGCAACAGCATCAACAGCCTCGTCGGTCCTTACTGTGCGGCGTCTCTGCCGATGCTTGTCAACAAGAGTGTGGGTATTACGAAAACGATTAACCAAAGCTCGAATACCTGACTCTGATGGACGATTATGAGGTCCGTAAATCGGACGAGGAGCTCGGTAAGTTGCCCGAACTGAACTGCGGTTTTCAAAATAAATTTGCACTATTCGCAAACGCTCTTCTTTTGTAAGTCTGTTCATGGTTACTATACAATAATACGCACTAGACAATACAAATATCGAAATGACATAAGATAATAAACAAAGATCAGCTGTTTTATTCAAATTTAATTGTTGTGTTTAATAGTGGTGCCAACTTAAAAACCACATCAATAAAAAAATCACTCTTTATAAGGACATTTATCCTGGTAGTTTTTTTAACTATAAAAGCTATATTTATTTCTGTCTAGGTTTTAAGCACTATAATTTACACTTCATGCTTAAAAGATTTCGTTGCTTCATTATTGAGACATGTAAATGATATGACATACACATACCGTATTAATATACACAACTTATATACCTTTATGAATGCATAATGCTGAACAATTGTATGCAAATTTGTGTTTAATTTGATACATGCTGAAATAATAACACCACTGGAGAAAGGAAAATGTATGAAATAATTAGGTAACTGCGGCAAGAGTGATGCGGCGCGGCGCGGCATAGTGCAGTATTTCGTATCACTAATTTATATGCTTTTTAATAACAGATTTTATCAGAGACTAAAACTGCAGATTAGGTCTGCAGCAGAGATTACTTGTATTCATCTACCGCTGTGAATAAATTAGGCAATAACCTGCCAAGAGGTGATTTCACTTCTCATATTTTATTCATTCGGAATTTATTTTTCTCATCCTTGAGTACCGCGCTCATATGATCATGATGACAGGTTTCTTCTTCACCGGTTTTGTTGCTCACATCACTGCTCTTTTCAGTGTAACATTCTGCTTCTCTGTCCCTTCCTTTACTCTTTAGTTTACTATGAGTCTATTCGACATATTTTTTATTCTCCATAATTTTAGTCCCAATTTCGATAGCTGAACTATCTTTTCAGATTTTGCACTATCTTTATCGTCTGGACGGATTAACCAGTTATAGTGCTGGATGCACAAGCCTATTTATTCTTGTACTTTGCTACCCTCGTGCCTTATACCCAAGACACTCTACAAGAAACTATATATTAATGACTATATATAATTAAATGTTTCCTAATTCCTCCCTCACAGTTAGCGTCTATACTCCCAGCTAAGTGACATGTCCCTCTCTATCTTGTTGTCATACTGGAGTCTTTCTCCTATATCCAAAAAATTGGGTATGTATTTTTGGGAATGAATTATTTCACGTTGGATAACGGATAAGAAAATCACGTTTTATTTATACCACAGAAATAAACAATGAATGAAAAGTTTAGTGCATTATTAGGATTTAAGAAAATAAAGTTATCACACACAAATTAAATTTCAACACAAATTTAATGTTGAAGATAGTTTTATGTTACAAAACTATTACTTAATAATTAAATTATATTATTGCTAAATTATGTATTGAAACATTAACGGTATCTTCAACATTTGTGTTCATATTTTTTGCTCATACATTGATAAAACACCATGTTTGTAATATACTGACACAAACAGTACTAAATAAACGGAGAGACACAAAAAGGCACTACATTTGTTAGTGGACACATGCATTGATTGGATGTAGGGAAATCAATGTACTGTTATTCCTCACGTGCTGGTGCGTGTTTTTGATTGCGGTTTAATTAAGAGAGAGCCGAAATTGTTCCCTCCATTCCTCGAGTTGGTGGAGTGCAAGAGGATGTTGGTTGTTGTGCTTGTGTAGGTTGGGTTGCATATCACTGATCATTATTAGAATTAGTTTTAATTGTTTGATGTAAACCCTGGTTGCGAGGGATATAGGAGTTTTAATACAATTGAGCCACTTTTTGGGAAAAGGAATTCCGTTTTACAGCCCAATTTGATACAACACTAACGAATTATTATTGTTTTCAGATGCCATAAATTAGCAATTTCGTAATACATACGATAAAATACATTCCAAACTAAAGTAGTAATGCCTATAATAGTTAAATATAAGTCAATGATAAGATATGTTCCTCGTGGAGCCTAAGTTATTGCTTAATTTATCGAAATAAAACAATTAAATTCACCTACACGTATTTTTACAATTAACCAGGAAATATCTCGTGTATATTTTATTTCTTCAATATAACAAAAAGTCAATTTAATAATTTTTTATTGTTGTTACATTAACTACTAACTACATTAGTTGAATATAAAGGATCAACAAATGTAATTTTATCAAACAAGTAGCATTCAAAATTATATCCCTTTATGATCGGAACTAAAATATTGAGGAGGAACACGGATATCACAGAGAAAAATGTAAAACCCAAAAGAGAGATACAGTTTAAAGCAAGCAGAGTGTCTGCCAAATGTTAGCCCTAAGGGGGTGAATAAACTATGAAGTGTAACAACTCCTCTCTCATATTTCGTCTTTATCCATCTCTCATTGATGTACTTTCCATAACGTTCACTCTGGCTGTAATCCTGGCTGATACCTGTGTAGTCTCAAGGCGATGAATAAACTATGAAATGTGGGAACTCTTCTCTCATTTTCGTCTTTCTCCGTCTCTCATTGATGTACATTTCATAATGTTCACTCTGGCTGTATTCGTGACTGGTATCTATTTATAAAAACCTTAGCCTATATACTTAAATAAAATACTGAATGAGGGAACTATATATGTGTTAAAATTAAAGTCATGGGTCGGAAGACCTGGTGTTAGAGAGGGCTTGGAAACAATCTCTCTTCTGCTTCCAGAGGCCCACACGTTATTTAGAGAAATAATTTAGCTACAGACTTGAATTTATGCGTGCTGCTTAATTTAGCAATAAATTTTTAGTTACTTTTAGTTCAACAATGGAATTCAGTTACTTACATTTACCTTCATGGGACATTGATGAGCGTTAACGAAGTATTTCTCCAGGATAGCTCAAAAAGAATTGAACTAATTTTACTCGCAAATGTAGCAATACCTGACGCGATACGTGATGTGGCGTTCTCCTACTTTATATTTAATAGTATGTAAGCAATTACTGTAGACCTACCTTATATATATATACTATATATATATATATATATATATATATAATAATTTTAATAATAATTTGTAATAATTTTAAACATACAGTTTGTCTATTCTATTCCCTCTTTATCCTGTTACTATATTCTGTAAATATGTTTTCCTTCATTATATTTATGATGTCAGATTCGATTTATAAAACAATCAATTATATACTCGACAGCACAGCACTGTAACAACGCAAATTGTCAAAGAGAACCAATCCAGTAGAGAAGCATTGAAACAATTCTGAGATACTACAATGTGTTCAAAGGTCTTCCACTGGATTTCATTTCAATATCGAGGCGAGAGCATTTCATTTTGATTCAATAACGCGAATTTGTTCGTTTACTCTGAGGCACAGGTGTTATTATTGACTGTATAGTTTTATCATATAAATAAAAAATCCCTCAATCAATATTGGCACTGTAAATTTTGGAAAATGTTGTATGTCCAGTGCTTTATCAGTATTCCAACACGGATATCCAAGATAAAATTGTTATCTAACAAACAATACAAATTTAAAGACACATGAAACCCACCATAGCTGTTTTTGACAGATTTATGTGTCTAAGACATGCACTTTTATATATCTTCTTTATGGGGGCAAACTCAACTATGGTACAAAAATATTTAAACTGAAAGTAAATTACAATATTGCTCATTGTATACATTTGATGACCGAAGTAAGCTTCTAACACCTGTGTACGTATCTATGTTCTTGATCAGGGAAAATCAACTATAGCACCACAAAGGCTTTAGACCGAAATAAGTTATAATCGCCTTAAGTACACATAATTCGAGTTAATTTCTTGATCTAGACAACAAGCCAGACACAACCTTTGCGTCAAAAATATAGTTCTTACGAACATAAAATGTCTATACATGCGAAAATTAAAATAAGAGCAATGAGAAATTTCGTTTAACATCTGAATCTGTTAACCCTGAACACTGAAATAATAGGTACCTAAAATATGCCTACTTCCGTTTCAACACTAAATAAGACTCCCCACATGTATTATTGAAAAACAAAGGACTACAATAATAGGATTCCTCCACAGTGGCCTAAAATATTACAATTTTTAATAAATTCGTTGAAGCTATTCAATGAAATATCATGGAACGTTAGAGAGAAATACTGTTTAACTATGCGACATCAGGGTTTCTTTAAAACTAAATTTAACACGGCTGAGGAGATTGGAATATATTTCAGTGACTGTGACATCTCAGGGATATTTTATAAAGTCATTTTTAAAAAAATATGCTCATGATATCCTAGTTTTCCAACAGGAAATTGCGGACGTACCGCGGATAACTGCTGGTATAATATAAAAAATACAAATACATAACAAAGCATGTATATAAAAGGCATTTGTTTTACTTAAGAAAGACTAAGTGTAACAAAGTATCCTGGTCTGAAACTTTTCGCTAAGGTCAGGTTTTATAAAACATTTCTAGGCGTAACAGATAAAACTCCTCAGTGTGGATTTGAGCAGGATGTCTCTAGTACAAAGGAGAGTTGTTGGATAGCCAGTGTTGTGCAGGCAGTATTCCTACCGACTAAATATATACGAATATTAAGACATTAAATATAAAAAATGTGTTATAATCACATTAGAAGTTGGAAGCATTTAACATAGGAATGTCAGCCAGTTTTGTGATCTATAGAGAGAGACCTTTGAATGTAAAAATGACGTTTTTAAAAAATGTACCTATATGAGTTATAACGTTTTTAATATGATTTATGACGTAAAGTTATAACACTTACATATTTATATAAAACGTTTATTTATTTTCGGTGTATATGACTGAGTGTTAAGGAATATAACCAGCATGGTACCTCGAATACAAACTGGCGTATATACTCAAACTTTCGCATAAAACCCCATTTCTATATAGGAAATACTGAGTTTAATGACGATGCATCTCAATCAATAGAACTTTGTGGAGCTTTAGTGAATATTTTACTTTGGTTAAATAGGTAACATGATGGCAGACGATAAAATAGAAGAATAAACAAATTCTTAAACTGAGTAGAACAATATAAAAACTTGAACATGTGACATATTAAAACAAATGTAACCTAATTACGCCAACACATATTACATCATTGACTTGGAATGCAGAGTGTTATTGTTTAAAAACTGCTATGAATCCTAACTAATAAAATCGAATGTAATATGTAACAAGTTATCTCGAAAAAAGATTTAATCTGAAGATTTTCAATTTTGTATAGACTTTATAGACAAGAATGAGACCTATGATGGTGTATGATCAACCATGGAATTTGGCTGATCAACATTGAAACTAGACACTCAGTACTCTGAGACAATTTCTCTTTGGTCTGCCGGTAATGATTTCTTTCCTGTATGATCTCCTGTATATACTGAAATAGTGATGAGTGAAACAAGGTATAGAGTTAAAATTTTTCATTCAACCTGAGCAAAGCCTTTTAAACGGGAAGTGGTGCTGTGAATTCCTATGTTATTTTATTTACCCTATATGAAGTAAATATTTTATATTTTATCATCAGCTATTTTTCTGTTGTCATGATTACCGAATGCATTCAAATGCCTGCCTGCAATAAATCTTACAATTCCTCTTAAAATGATAAAGCGGATGTTGTAAGTTCAGAAAAGGTATTTTAAAGATATTTAACTAAACGATTACAAAAACTATCGCAACCGATCGCTAAATGCACCGTTCTAAATGCATATACTGCACATCGTCATCGCTCGATTTGAATCGATATTACCCTGTATAAGAGACCTAAAATAGTTTTTATGAAACAGAAAAAGAAATGAATATAAAAAAGAAAAATATTAATTGATACTACGACGTTTAAGCGATATAATATTATAACATTTATTTCAATATTTCCCTCTGACATCGTGTCCTATAGTGCTGACCTACTCCTTACATTAATGGGGTGTTTAGTCGACATATAACTGGACTTTATATAACAATGTAATACATTTTCTACTGCGAAAACAAGTACAAATAAAACTAAGCGTGAACTCTTGCTTTTACCCAGAAGAAACAAACTGTGTTCCGTAATGCGCTAAAAGCACTTATAAACAAACACACAATGTGAAACCCCAGAAGACATCTGAGTGCCGTTTGTCAGTCGGTTGTTTTCTTCGAGGGTTGTGAATAAACAATGAACTGTGGGAATTGCTCCGTCTCTTGTCTTGGGAAACGAAAGAATACATCCCTATTATAATGCTACAATATATCTTAATAATACAAGCAAAGCGATGTGTTGCTTATGTGCCTTATCCATCATTGTTTTATAGCTTCCTTTATCACGCTCTACCGTCGGGTTTTCACTAATATTACCACAAGTTTTACTGGCAAGATTACTACTTCTTGAGTTAACACTGTATATTACATAGACAGACACCATCTTGTATGTAACTGAATGAGCGATAGTGAAGTCTTTAACTCGAGGGGCGGGAAAACCTATAACTGTTTGACTCTCCGGGTGATATCTCGAAAAGGACCTGATATATAGAATTGGCAGTTTGCATAAGTCACCATACATCAAACTATATTTATATGGTAGTAATACTGAGTTTCATAATGGCTCCTGTCACTCCACGTTATTTGGTTCAGAATTAGTGAATATTTTTACATTGTTTTATAGGTAACCATAGTAGTAACGAGAAAATAGCAGAATAAATTTATTAAATAAAAGAGTGGAGTTATACACGATTTTAACATGTGACATTTTAATCGTAGAATAAAAAGTAAAGTAACAAAAAAGGAAAGTCTATGTTAAAATTTGGTGACTAGATTTGATTTCAACACACTTTTACGTTGTAGTATCACCGGGACTTTCATTATTTAAAGATTGTAATGAAACGTAACTTAATGAACAAACATGTGAGTGTATCATGTGATAAGATATATCGAGAAAGATCTCACCTATAAATGTTAAATTGTTATAAAAACATTATTTATACATACACAAGAATGAGTTCTGTGTTGGTGCATTCACAACTATGGAATTTGGCTGACCGTCAATAACACGTAACACTCAGTAGGTTGACTAAATTTCTGTTTGTCTGTGGGGGGTTAAAAAATTGTATTTTCTGTATAATTGTCTGACTGCATATGCGTCCTCATGATTTCTCGATAATGAAATAAGCCATGTACTTTAAATTTTCAACGAGTAATGGAATATTGGGAAGGCTATTGATTCCCGAAAGTTTTACTCATTTTAACTAATCTTACATTGAAAATAAGTAGAGGGGGACTCGCGAGCTCCGTTGATTATCTTGGTCTCATACTACAGTAGATAGGGTTGCATAATCGGTATTCTATTTATAGCAAAATTTGAGATCATTACCTAATACAAAATCAATTACAATTTTTTACATCAGTGTGTAAGATATCTCTATAAATAATTTACCTGGTTAAATACCAGTTTCAACATATTACTTTCTTTTGTAATACGGCTTATTAAAAAGTCAATTTATTATTTTTCTAAAACAACAGCACGTATCACCATCACATTTTATATACAAATCCATTAATATGCCTTTAATAAGACGGTTCAATTTTTAATTTTTAATCTCTCTACGGTTTATTATTTATTATTTAATTATTATTTTTATTTTAAATACACAAATCTCTAAATACAAATCAATAGTTTTCCGAGAATTTAAATTGATATGTGCCTCCAGTTTACTCATCTTTCATTCTCCAATGCCACGCACAATTATGTTATTAATACATTTGTAATATAAATTGTTAAAATTTCATTTATTACACATGATATATATAAATTTTCTTAAATGTAGGACATCCACAACATTTAATAGAATGAAAACTGACACGTATGTGTCTATGTTTACTTATCTGTCTTAAACTGTCTGAAAAGCTATGGCTATTATATTATATTATCCATCTACAGACATTAACCAGTTTATAAATTCTAAAATCAATTAAATACTTACGTTTGCGTAACTGAATTCTAATTATTTCATTATGATAAACGTTCAAATATAAGTATATACAAATATTTTGTCATTATTTTTATTTGTTAAAACTATCATTTGCTTTAGATGTTTTTCAATGAAAACAAAGTCTTCTTTGTACAAACATTATCTTTATAAAAATCTTCATATTAAGTTTATTATATAATATTCAGTTGTATATTTCTTGTCAAATTTATTTATTTTTCATTATAAAAGGTTAACATTTTAAGTATATTTTATTTTTGGTTTTACTAGCTTATTGCAACAGAACACAGCTATTAAGTTCAACATGGCCCTAAACAATTTACAAAGGTTTAAATGAAATGTCACTGCATTCATTCAGAAAAAGTTGTAATAATACTTTATATATGATAAGTTTTTTTTTTTTTTTTATTGAATGCTTCTTGCTCTAAAAAAGTATTGAAACTAATAACCAGTGACTTAATGTATTGGGTTAACATTGGAAATCTTCAAACATCTAAACAATGGAAAATATTGCCCGTTGCTAGGTATACTTAAATAGTGTATCTCAATCTTTACACAAAAGCAGTCGGTTTCTTATTTCATCTAAGAAGAATACAAATCTTATATTTACCTCGTAACATTAGCTTTAGACATTAGGCTATTTTAATTAACGACTTTGTTTCCTCATTAAGTTTGAAAATATATAATTATTTACCGCTAAAAAGAATTAAAGATAAATTCAATGTAATATGAACATGTGATACAGACAGTTAAATATTCCAGAGAAACGTAATAAGGATTAAGAGTTCTAATAAGAAGAGGAAAATTTATGTAGAGCAAATTCGTGTCAAGAGAATAGCCATGCTACTGCAGTGAACGACTCAGTTTCCAGATCAAAAAGAGGTATTGCACCATTACCACAAATAACGGTAGGTTTCAGTCTTCCGTACTTCTCTTTTTGATTGAGAACCTTTGAACTTTAAAGAAAACTTCCAATAACTTTGCGTAAATTTCAGTAGAAGTAAAAAATCATTAATATCGTTTTTTACACAGTGGGCTTTTTATGTATTTTAGAGACTTATTTTTGTATACTTAGAAATATATTTGTAACATTACAGTTCGCTATATTATGGTTTGAAAATTTTGAGTATAACGAAAATCTGAATGAGATAATATTTTGGAAAGTGTTTCAGAGAACCAAAATAAAAAAAAATAATAAATCAAATTGTTATAATGCTTTGTTTTCGTCTTTTTATATGTATGTTTCTGTAGAAATAATATATATATATGTATATATCGTACTAAATTATTTCTTTGTTGCCAACGTTTTAATCCATTTAATCTTACTTTAATATGAAATGTATTAAATGCTGTAAATTAGTTCTTCGAACTTACATTAATTGAGTACTTATACATGAAATTACCACATTAAATGCTAATTAAACTTCCTCGAAAGGAAGTTTTTCAGTTTTATAAAAGGTAACAATAACAGTTGATATTATCCTGTTGTAACATAACACATCCAGTTACTGCAGCAGCAAATTTGTTAACTGTGAAGATTTAATTATTTATCAATCACCAGCTTCTATTCGTGGCTTCGTACGCAGTTTCGTAGGTGTATGAGAACTTCTGATTCTAGTGAATTATATATTTTCGGCGCCAATGATGATTTTCGCGTATATGGACAGTTCTGGTTCATACGATTTATATTTCTGTCGCAAAGGTTGAGTCTACACTGCTGTTCCAAACAAGAAATGAACTTAAATCGTGTGTACTTAAGGCGATTATAACATATTTCGGTCTAAGGTATTTCTGGTACTATAGTTGAGTTTCCGCGATCTAGAACACACACATATATATATATATATATATATATATACATACATACACAGGTCTGAGAAGCCTCCTTCGGCCATAAAGCGTCTACTTTCAGCAATTGTAATTTATCTCGAGTCTAAATATTTCTGGTGCCATATTAAGTTTGCTTTTTAGAACGATCAGGAAGATATAGAAATGAAGGTTGTAGAAACCTCTCTCCGTATTTTATGAACGTCTTTAAATTTGTATTGAAAGTTAGATAACAACACCGAGCACTACATAATTAATATTTGATCAAATACGCAGACAAAGTATATTTAAATACCAACTTCTGGCAGCCTTCGGTTTTTGAAAGGCAGATCTTTACCAGTTCCCCTCCTTGGGCGTTACTTGTCCTGTAGAACATTCATGCCAATGTTGGGTGAAATCCATTCAACTATAGGCTATCCACTGAAATGGTTTAAACGATATTTAGCCCTATATTTCTGCCCCTTTGTCTAAAAAAAGTTACACCATATATAATAAACCGCAATATTTGATAGGATGATCAATAGTCGCAGTAAACGCTTTTTAGTTTTTATGTGGCTGAGTTAAACACCCACTTCCGGTATAAGTATGGTTACTTCCGTTTCATTAATTAGACATGTCTCCGCCATCCTGCGAGCTCTGTCTGTAAATATTAGATTGTATATAGTAATAGTTATTAAGTCGCGAACATCTTGTAGATAGTATTAACGTATTAAATAGTAATTTTCAGTTCCTCCTTTTTTGCTTTGGTTGATTCAAGCCAGCAGTGAAGTTGCGCATTCTCAACCTCTCTGGTGAAGCAGTTTTCATTTTATTAAAGTATCGGCTTAAAGCTAATAATTCATAGTTTGGGGTTGATTTAGGCGGGTTGGAGGTCAAAATTTCGTCGTCGCTAAGTTTCATAGTAATCGTAGTAAGGATTTGTGGACTTCCACATGATAAAAGGAAGTATTTATATTATGAAAATTATTGGGGAAATTTTTGAGGCTGTAAACGAATTATACAGAGCTAAGAACAATAAAACTACTTTTTTCATTTTTATTAATAACTAAGCCAGTTAGCGATATTCGTGCCTAACAATTGTTATTATAATCGATGATTATTAGCTCTGAAGGCTGTTTATTAGTGTACATTCCCCTGCACTACGTTGTAACGGCAAAAACCGCTACCATGAAACATTTATATCGTTGAATGTCAACTCTAAATTTTATTCTTATCCATCCAATCACAACGTGTTTATAGTATTTGTGTAGAGAAAGGTTTTGATCCCGGGGCTCCAACCCCTTAGTTTGATATGCTTCAAAAACGAAGCTAACCTTACCATGGACTTTTAGAACGTTCATAAGTGACGCACATCCAAAACATATAAAGGGAGAGGCATGCACCTTGATCGAACTAATATAAAATAAATGTCATGAAAAGTCTCATGAAAGGTTACTTTTATGGGTAGTTATTCAATGGAAGCAAGACAGACAGACAGATACCTAAGTAAAATATACTAAATTCAAGTTTACAGATCGGTTCATTCTCGAGATTATCACCTTGAGTTTAAGGAATTGTTCAGCCAAACCCCATGTATGGACATGCGCTATCATCGAACTCTATCTTCTTTATAGACAAATAAACAGATACAACTAGTATCAAAGGAGTTTGTTGTTCTGAGTTTATTAAACCTTATGAAATGAAATTGCGTATGCATCATCAGTGAATCCAGATACTAACAACACAGATCGATTCAGATACACAAATATATGATACTGTGTTTTCCTAGTACACTGAGCACAATTTTAAAATAATTCTGTTTCTTATAAGCCACTCATTTATCTATACATCTACATGCTATTTAAACATCTACCTACTTAACGAAATTAAAAAAGGAACGATAGTGTTTTATTTTTTATGTAGCAAATAACACCAATGGCAAACAATGTTGAAGGTGTTTAGAATGCACCTAGCAACTAAGATCAGTTGCGAAGATTAAATTTGGAATTAAAATGAGCTTGAACTAAAACTGTTACCGTGTAAATAAAATGAATGAATCCATTGATACCTCCATTGGTGATCACACCACAGTGGAGAGGTACTAAACTCAGTTTAAGAGCAGCATGTACCTGTTACGGTTCCCATGTTATGTAAATGGGAACACATTGTTATGCAATGGTACTATATCTGTGAAACCATTAGGACTAGTGGACTCAAAAGTTAGATCTTCAAATTCACACATTTTTTTATTTAAAAAATATAGATACAAAGTTTTAATTGTTTAAATTGTGCAAAATGATCTAAATTGTATTATTTTAAAATACACCTAAAACCTAACATAAGTGAATATAAATGCATGAATGTATTCAACTAGGTTGAAGTAACTGTCAAATTTAATGAACGTCCAATTTTAATTTAAGTGCACATAAATACTTCAATACTTTTAGAAAGGCATGTTTAAATCTCCTAGTAAAACTAAATTATCATAAATTGTTATCAGATATACCAATTTAATGTATTGGTAACATTAGGCTAAACGACTCAATTTTGGTTTACGGTATACAGCTCACAATAACAATTTCTATCACAAAGAAACTTCTAACAAAATATTCATTTTTTGCAATATACTGCATCAGACATAGAAATAATTTTATGATTGTATTCCTTTCTAATATTAATCACGAGGCCTCCCCCTTCTTTATCCTCACTATCATGACGTATTAAGTTGTGTATTACTCATAAACAACGCTTATGAGATAGCCGGATTTAAAAATGTTTCTGTTACGACTATTATATCAAACGTTTTGTTATTAAAAATTCTTGGAAATATTTCTCTATGAACAATTACATTTTTCGTATTAACATTAATGATTCTTAAAAAATAATTTGACCCTAAGGATTTATTAATAAATATTTGATCAAGCTGGCTCTTATCATTTATTAACTATCTGCAATTTATGATTTGAAACATATACTTCATACAGTGCTACAAATATGCTTATAACGGTAATCAATCCACTTCATATTACAATAAAATAAAAGACAATATTACAAATTATTTAACTTCTCTGCACAAAAATAAACACAGTAATAACAATTGTATGCTCACAATGAGCGTAAGGTGACTCGATTCTCACGCTATTTTATTGAGATCCTCAAGAAAATCCACAATAATGTATCAATTTCCTTGATTTTCAGCATACAAATGTGTCCGTCTTTTATCCACAAATAGGAATAAAGTTTCTCCTTCTTCACCTGGCGGGCTATATTTAGAAGCTTCCTCCACTCAGGGGTGAGATAGAGGGAGAGAGACAGAGAGAGATTGAATGGGGGGGATCATAGTAACCGCAAATTCTTGGCCAATAACAATAACAATAATATTAGGATTTTTTCACGTGGAAACAGTTAAATAGCACCATAACCTAAGAAAGGGGTGGTAGTATTTCTTATTTCAAGTTTGTTGTGTGTTTAAATCCCTTACCCCTACCTCAAAACATTTATGAAGATAATATTGTGAATATGTTCGCCATATACTTCTCTGAATTGGTGGTTCGTTGAATCACAGGTATGTTACACATAACGTAGGTGTATGGTAGGAAGGGTTTATTCAATGTAAATGTTGAGTTTAGCTCCAGTTCACCTTCCCTCTATATTGTAGCGGGTGATATCTGGCGCTGTCTTAGACTTGACTCTGGAATCTGAAGTCATGTTAGTCTGCAGAGATCCAAAAACAGTTGGCGACGAAGTGGATCAAAATTTAATCAACCCTTCCTACCATAGCTGTGTTATGTGTAGAAAACTCGGTTGCTCCGCCGTCTTTAGAGATTTTATCAGAAACATCGTAGTACACTCAGTTATGCACCTGATGAGACAATGGGACTCCCATTTCACCTATTTATAGGTGTATTTGATGTCGAAACGATGTGATTGTTCTTTTGAGCTTTTTTGTCGCCGGCCTTCTTTCGATCTCTTCAGGCGAACATGACTACATGACTATATATTCTAGGAGTGAAGTCTGAGATAGCGTCAGATAACAGATGCTGCAGTACAAAGGAAGGTGAACTGGAACTAAACTCAACATTGAAACAGACATGCTAGTTGTGCTGCACAGATATTGCCACTAAACGAAAAGAATACGGATAATTTCAAACATTGGTAACCCTGGTATTCCTTCACTTTAAGTGGACATTGTTTCACTCACGTAAACAGCTGAATCAGCCCATACGTCTTTCAACGCAAAGCTGAAAATGCTCCTCTCAGGTTCAGTAACCTTTATATCAATCCATAACAACAATTAGAGTTAAATGTTAATTTTTAAAGTATTATATGTCACTATCACAATTATTTAAAACATATCATCATGTAGCCTGCATCTAAGCAAGTCACATTTATCTCAGTAGATTTGATACCAGACACTAAATAGCAAATACCTAATGAATTCACTAAACATATTGACAATAACTGTGATCAAATAACATTCTAACTAATAAAATGATATCTACTTTAAACGGTTCTATCAAATATAACAGTATGTTCGCAAAATCTTGGAGAAAATAAACTGCTCAAGGAAGGTCAACGTTGACAGTGGACGTTGAACACTAACGTGTTATAATTGGCAAAGTTCGTCCAGCGTCAGAAAATTAGATGGAGGAAGCGCCCGGAAACAGAACCACAGCGCTTTCTGCTGATTGGTGGAATACCACCAGCTGTCTCTGCCGGAAGTGTCGTGATTCACAGCTATAAGTACGTAGCTAAAACGTAGTCAACGTTGTTTGCACAAATGTCTACACTGACGAACAAACATAAACCAATTTACTAAGTATAAATCAAGATATAATACATAAAGTGCTAATCTGTCAATGCAGCTAGAGAAAATTGAATGTTTATAGTAAAATAAAGACTAAAGGAATTTATACTCCATAAAATATTCAATTAAATATTTTTAATGCTAGTGTTTATATCAATAATTACAACTAGCCTCAATAAATAAGATTCACATTTTTAGTTACTAATGAATTGAACTCAAATATATGAGTTTCACAATCATTACTATCGCAACCATTCTACAGCAAACAGCCAATATTTTAAAATCTTTTGGAGTATAACATTCAGGGCGCTCAGTAAGATAATGATTAGATCTCTTTTTCCATTAATTTATTTGAACGATGTAGTGTATAACTCCGCTTATAATGTTATGTTAACCTACTGGCATTAATATATAATTATTTATCACGCTATTTCTAGTCTTGTACACCGTAACTTTCTTCAGCGAACACACTGAATATGTACAAAACACATTAAATACATTTCCAACAAGAAAGCCTCATATTTTAGTTGCTAAAGTTTACCAAAACGGCTTCTTGCTCATAATATTTCATCTAACTGTAACTAGACTCCAATAACGTAACGTATAACGTAATGTAATAACAACATTCCGCTCTTTGATGTAAGAGCTTCGGGGAATCTGATAACGCTGATTAAATTACAACAGTTATGATGTGGATATTGAAGTATGGGTGAAACTGAGGTTTATTCTTGTATGTCATTACTCTTAATGTTACCATTTTATATTTTATGGCAAGTTAAAATAGTCAAATAAATGAAATAGTAAAAATAGTGTAACGCTTTTTCAAACTGTGTCATTTTATTCAAATTAGAGGCTATCTTAGTTCAATTTTATGCTTCACCTGATAGTGATTTTATTCCAGGAATAACAATTTTTAATGTAATTATTTATGATTGATGTCCATTATTGATTGAATTGAAACAACATTTTCTGCTTCATAGCTTTCATTATACAAATTTTATTATTATTATCCATTTCCTCTTATTGTTCATTATCATACATTTAGTATAAAATTTAAGAGCGACAAGAAGATTGCTGGTAGTACGCGTAATTATAAAAACTATGTGTGTAACTAAGTGCAAGATAATAAAATAAGGAAAAAATCAAAATTTTTCATAGTATCATCGTAGCTAACAAAACTAAAAACATCATCTGTTGATAAAAAAAAAACTGCATAACAAACATTCAGTATCAGCATCAAGTTATCCGTTAAGAGAGTAAAGTTATACAGTTGGCTACACTGTTTTGTAGATTAGTGATTTTTACAGCGTTTGTGTTTTAATCTGTGGCTCCATTTTACATGTTTCAATAAATTAATTTTATCATACATACGTACAACCATACAAGAGGAGACAGATTAACTAACGAGAGAGTTACATTTACACCTTTAATGCTATTATGTTAGGAAAACTGTTGTTTACATATATTGTTTTCTTCTTCCTACTGTAGTCATTTTGGTATTGTTGATGGTATTCTATAGTTCTTGACACATGTATTACAAAAATATGAAGGACTCAAGTGTTTAAAGAACACAACCAAAATTCTATTCGGATTGGAACTTGTGACGATCCCGTAATCTGTTTTCTAGGTTGTTAGGATTTGAACTCACTTTTCTGCGTCTTTTGGCAATAACATGTGCTTTTAATACTGCGTAATTAACAATCGGTTATCACCGAAATTGTGAAGAATTATTAAAGCTCTGGAATTTACATTCGTCTTATCAAAGTAATGTATAATGCATTGTCATCAGTAGGTCACCACGTAATTTAAACCACTCAAGTTACCAACGTAACACCATAAATAAACCTGCTGTGAAGCTGCCGTGACTAAAAGCATCCTTTATCCACTTGTGTAAGCTGCTCTTACAGAGTCAGTGCTGCCAACCGTATACATAACATGATATATTGCTGATATCAGGCTCCCAGCAATGTAAACAGTTGACATTCAATTCAAGATATCAGTATAGTTGGGATATTATTTTTAAAATAAGCCAAAGAGTATTAAAACATTGAACAGTTATGTTATTTTTAATATTAACTCGTTGAATGTAATTTACTATATCACGTTTGTGAACTAACAATCTACAATACACCTCAGGACCAGATGTAGCGATACGGGTGTCAGGCCACAACAATAGCGCTTACAGCATTACCATACCAAGGATATTAGACAACAAACTTCTCTTAGATTAGTGTTACTTGAAACTGGTGTCTCGATTGCTTTGAATCTAGCGCTTTAACTATAATTACCAGTGTTTCAAATTCAATATTTATCATGATACCATTTAGAAATTCATATTACAGTCTTAGGATTTCAGAGTTGTTGACAAACACTATCCTTCTTCTATATTTTCCTGATGAGTGCAATTTATCTAACTAAGACTTTTTTAAGCAAGCTTGTACAAAATACCATTTATATGTGTATGATTTGAGGATACATCAACTTCGTACACATAAAAATACTTGTAAATAACTGTGAAAAATATAGCAATATATTTATGTATAGAGGTGTCTAAGCGGTACGGTGGTTATCGCAAGGTAATTGGATCAAGCGACTTCGAGTGTGGGTGCTCCTTGGATGGCTCTCCTGGTTAAGAATTAAGAGGGGCTTCCTAGCCTAAACTTTTCCTGATGAAGTAATACATAATTTACCTTTCTTATTTTCCAGTTTTAGCTGAGCCTCGTTACAAGGTTACAAAACAACTAACATATCCTGTTGTATGTTCCGTCCATGACGTATATATAAAGTAACCTTATTTTATATTCAAAGATAATGTGTTTACTTATTTCTTGTTTAAATATAACTTATATGACTTTTAAGTAAAATGTCTTACACGTTTTATACTAGAAACAACATGCACATTACGAAATTATTGATTATTACCACTGTTGGAATGAAACGTCAAACTTCAGCGACGTCATTCCTATGATACGTTCAAGTCCAAGATCGGTTTAACACTTTTAATATACAGTTATCATCATAATTATTTAGAACTCTTAATAAGTTATGTACAATAATGAAATATTTAATATATCTGTATATAAAAGAAAATATACAAACATTACTCCCTTTGGTTGGCAATTCTATATGTATGAATATGTTCATATGTTCCAAATATACGTATATAATACTGTAGGTCACAGTGATTAATTAATAAACAAGATCCATACAGATTTATTGTTGAACTTTTTGCGATTATACAAAGACTAAACGAATATTTGGGAAAGAAAAATTAAATATTTCTAGGGAACCAAAAGAGATTAAAACATTAAATGGGATATTTTGTGGCTCATGATGACACGAATTGCTAAAAATAAATACTCTTATTTTGAACAAATCGCCTATCATATCAGTGTTGAAGAATTATATTTGCAATATAATTTTTTTATTTTAAAACTAAAATGAAAACATACAAGTTTAACATATTGGCATTAAAGCTATGATTACAAATACAAGAATGCTTAAAGGGTATTAGTATCTTGCATTTGGCACCAAATACATTCAGATTGGAAAATTGGTCTTTTAAAATATAAAATTATAAACGAATAAAACATATTAAAACGCATATTTTTGACAAACATTTGTTTTAATTGAATTGGAAAGGTACTATTGATTTTTGTATAATGCCTGATTTAGTATTGGTCACTTAGTTGGCCAGCCAGTGATATATATCTGTATGTGATCTGATACTCAAAAAGAGTGGAAGTCAGATTTGTCTGTTCAATGTATGATTTGCATATACTTTTTTGTACAGTAATAGTTAATGTTAAAATGTAAAATGTTTACCTAAATAGTTGTTACAAAGATAGTCACATGCTGGTTAGATTGTATAGTGGTCTCAATAATGTGCAAGATGTTAGTTTTGATTCCCGACTTATTAGTGTCACAACGCGGTATAATATTGGTTTGTTTAACCTAGATTGTAGTTATGTGGTAGGTTAGCTATTCTTCTGAAGAAGATATCAGATTACAGATCTCTAAACGCAGTGTTACTGATGTTTTGTAACACTAAACTATGGAAAATGCTTGAAAAAATCCTGTTCCCTATACACTATGTATCGATTAGCAAGTCTTTATGCATTATTGGATGTATGTTTCCAATAATCTTCAGTGTATATGAATTAGATCTATCATGTACGACAGAAGTAGTTATTTAATTGGGGACAGTATCATATGTGTAAATCCAGAAACACATGTGTGGCTTTATCCAGAAAGTTGAGGAGGAGAGAGAGATATTCTACCTCAGGACTAAATGTATCGGAAAGTCAACCGCGTGTATAGAAGATAAGACTAGTTCCCTGCATGAAGTTATCCTTAGCTGTGTGTTTTGTCATAACTGCTAGTAAGTAATGTGGGAAGTACTTAAAAGTTATTTTTATAAATAACTTAAAATGGTGGCTTAAAAAGAAAAATCTCAAAACTTACTTTATTTTAGAACAGTAGGGCCAGTAAATATTGACTCTAAAATTAAATGAAACATTGCCGAAATATGAATATATACGGATTATTAAATACATACACAACACACACAATATGTGTGTGTGAGTGTGTGTGTGTGTGTGTGTGTGTGTGTGTGTGTGTGTGTGTGTGTGTGTGTGAGTGTGTGTGTGTGTGTTGTGTGTGTGTGTGTGTGTGATGAATGATTAAAAATGAAAGATTAAAAGAAATACCTATTGCAACAAATGTGACGTTAGTTACGATGTGATGTAACTTCCTTATTTACTAATATTTTGACCACAATAAAGGTATGGAAGCTGTGAAACACTTCTTAAATAAAAGAGATGGAAATTCAAAAACCAATGCACTAACTTTCATCATTGCTCTCATACATTTTTATTATTATCTTCCAATTGTTTTTACGATTTAAAAACAAATTTTATTTACCCAAGAAAGGGAAACAGCCATGGGTACCCGAATGTCCCCATCATACGCAAATCTTTTTATGGCAAAATTTGAACAAGATTTTCTTCATATCTCAAACATTTAAACCATTGTTCAGGTGTCTAGATACATAGATTACATTTTTTTGTTATGGACAAGCGAGTAATGAAAAACTTTTAGATTTCTTAAACGCATTGCACTCCTTCGATAACAATTTAAAATTTACTTGGAAAATTTCAACAGAGTCAGTTACATTTCTGGATATTGACTTTTACATCAAGAAAGGTTCACTTGAAATACAAAATTAAACGTAAAAGCCTACTAACACTTTTCAATATCTACACTACAACAGTGTCACCCCTGTATATGTAAAAAGATCAATTCCAAAAGCTTGGTACACGAGCAACCAAATTATGCAGTGAGAGTGAAGGTCTTTAAAAAATTTACGTTAGTAACATATATGATGTTTTTTAAAACGAGGATATCCTGAGAAGCTATTAAATGAAAAGGCTTACAGCTCAATGAAAGTAGCCTTAATAAATAATTATGCCAAAAAAGAAATATTATGATGATCCTAAATTAATAACACAATATCATCCTGGTCTCTACAAAATTAACAACATTTTAAAGTAGCTTACAAAAATTCTTCAAAATTCTCCACTGACAGACTCATTTTCTAAGAAGTATTCCACGTATTGTTTTTAAAAATCCTCCTATCTTAAAGGACATTATATCGAAACCAAAATTACCAGCTGATACTGATGTGGAAACTAAATTTAAAGGAGCACATCCATGTAATTAAATCAAGATGCATGGTGTGCAATCAAATACAAGAGTCATCAAATTCGAAAGTAGTTCAACTAAAAAAAGTATACAAAAATTATTGGCAATTTTGACATGTGATACAAAAAATGTAGTATATCATAATTCAGTGTAAACAGATGTCCTAAAGACTACATCGGCTCGTCAACAAATAATTTAAGAATAAAGAATGACAGGTCACCGTTATGATTTTAAGCATAATGATGACTACGAATCAAAACCATTAGTCATTCATAGTAAAAATACACAAAGAATCTTTTGAAAATTTATATACAGTAAAAACCAATACGATCAATAAAAAAATTAATTCAAATACATCAAAATTTAGAACTAGCATGTCAAATTGTCACAAAATCTAAATTCCCCTATGGATTAAATCTTCGATAAATTTAAATCATCTGAACACTCATCACATCTTTACACCCGACAGTCTGAACATATCTTTTATTATTTCAGAAGATATTATGCTTATTTAATTTATTTATCTGTTTACATGTATGTTTTTGATTATTTTATGTGTTTCGTTCGTTATGTTGTTTTGACCTGAAAAAAAAGCGTAACTGCGTAATGGCGAAATATAATTAATAAATATTAATATGTTGGCCTTTTTCTACACACTCACACACACACACACACACATATATATATATATATATATATATATTATTTATATTATACTATATAATAGTATATATATATATATATATATATATATATAATTTATTGCAAGAAAACATTGAATCGCAAAAAAGTACTTGCCTCCGCCGGGACTCGAACCCGGATCTCTCACTTGCCGGGTGAATGTGCTACCATTACACCACAGAGCCCTCACTTTTTTACGATTCAATTATTTGTATTTGCCGTTTCTTTCACATATGTGTTTAAATAACCAAACTAACATATGATCGGAAGACCAAATACCTGTCAAAATGACTTTTTATTTACATTCATCTAAATTTTGTATAAACGGCAATAAGCCGAAATTTAATAATTTATTTCAATAAACATTGTATCGCAAAAAGTACTTGCTTCGCCGGGACTCGAACCCGGATCTCTCACTTGCCGGGTGAATGTGCTACCATTACACCACAGAGCCCTCACTTTTATACGATTCAATTATTTTGTATTTGTCCGTTTCTTTCACATATGTGTTTAAATAACCAAACAACACATATGATCGGGTAAGACCAAATACCCTGTCAAATGAACTTATTATTTACATTCATTAAATTTGTATAAATGTGGCAATAGCCGAATTTAATTTATTTCAATAAACATTGAATCGCAAAAAGTACTTGCTCCGCCGGGGACTCGAACCCGGATCTCTCACTTGCCGGTTGTGAATGTGCTACCATTACACCACTCCCCAGAGCCCTCACTTTTTTACGATTCAATTATTTTGTATTTGGCCGTTCTTTCACATATGTGATTTAACATAACCAAACTAACATATGATCGGAAACGAAGACCAAAATACCTGTCACAAATATATATATTTCTACTTTTTATTTTATGTTCCATTTTGAATTTCCTCAATTACCCTGTGATAACTTTGTGGTACTCGAAAAACAGTCTACATTTCTGTCTCAGATAATTGATTTACTTTCCAAACTATGCACTACTCCGTTCGATAACTTTCCCCCTAAACCTTTTAAATCCTCAACTCGACATGTTTGACAGTGTGAACTCGACCGGCTGCTACACGTAATAATTACTTAAGAAAGAAAGTTTTATAAAGATAGGCGAATTCTAAAGGTGGAGATAAGCGAATTTATCTAGAGGTGAATGCACAAACTAAACAATTGGACGAACAATCGAAGGAACACTTTCAGTAATACTTTGTTGTCCTTTACTAGGGAGTGGGAGATGAAAGAAAATCAGCTTCTTACGTAGCTTTCATGCTACTGACAAACAAACTCAACACACCAACGCTGCTGGGAACACAAGGTCGTCGTGGTGATGAGTGTATATCTCTTTCAGAAGGTGCTGTGGATTCGTGAAGCCTCTGTAATAGGAACCGTTGTGGGGTCTGTCAGGTACATCTTTAGAATATTTAGCATTTATTTTATCAAGGATTTTGTATGGGTACTCATAATACGCACACTCACAGGTTTCTGTTATTATCACATAGTCATTCCTCTCTGTTAGAATAGAAAAGAGTTTTGAAATAGTTGTTTTTGGGACACTGTGTTAATGAATGGAGCAGTTCAACACACCCCAGCTAGACGTCACGCTGGAAAAAGGATTGGAGGGAATGAGGATTGCTTAGATATTCTGCATTATTCCTTTGTCATAAAATTAAGGGGATTTTGAACTGTTTTGTGCCATATATATCATATAAAATATATCAAATAGTTGAAGAAATATTTTTTATTATATTGAAAATTTGTTAAATTGCGTATTTGAATCACAGTTCTGAAATACAATAATTTCAATATTAAGCTGTTCCAAAAGCCCAAATAATTAAACATTTGAGTTATTGAAGCATTTTAATGTCGTTCTAAATCGTGATTTACTGAAACAAACATTTTTATTTATTTATTTAAATTAAATGCTCCGTTTTACAAAAAAAGGCATTATAATAATATAATAAGTTTACATGAGTAACAAAAGTGCAAATAACCAAGATGGATGAAGATTATCCATAACAATATAAAGGCTAAGTATGGGTTATTCTCTAGTTAATACCAAAGGATAGCCCAGAACTCTCTACCAACAACTTTTTTCACATGTTATTCTTCGAAAAAGTAGAAACCAAATACCATATTCAAACTATCATTATTACAAACTACCCATTTCATTATTTTACCTAAAGTTATTTTTTAATTTTTTACATTTTTTCAATTCATAATCATTAAGGGACTTGCGATGTATTAACTGAAATTCCGTATAGCGATTTATAGCATTTTAAAATTATTATTATTTAATTCTAGCTAAATTTTTAAATTTATTACTATTTTATTAGTATTTACATTATTACACTGTTGTAGGTTTCTTTCGCCGATTTCAATTGTAATGGCTATTTTAAAAAACGGGCTATTTAGGCTATTATAAGGTATTTATTTATGTTTAAATTTATATGATATCCAACATTTTTAAAAATTTAATTTTATGTAACAAATTATTATTTTATCTGTAATTAGGGGTTTCAGCTATTAAAATACATGTACAAAATTTCATCAACTTATACAAAAAGGTGTTCTTAAATTAAAAACAGAAGTCAAAAATGGGAAATAGTCGCTTTTGGATAATGTGGTGAGAATCAAAAAAATAAAGATTGTTCATTAATTATGGTTTTTTGAGCATTTAAATATGATATTTTTATTTTCCCAGGAATAATATCTTAAAATGTACATGGACAGAGTTCTGGGACAGCGTACATGTATGATTGGTGTAATATATGAATTAGAAAATCACATCCGGAAAAAAAAAATCACAACAAACATAACAAACTATCTTGATAAACACACAGTCAATAAACAACTAAAAATGCTAACATGAACCACAGAACATAATATAACACAATATAACTTAAACATAACACTAACATAATATATAACATAAGAGTAGTTAATATATTTGATGAAGGGAATAAAACTGAAGTCACCATAGTGAGTACTAATCGGTGACTTCCACAAGCATTACAGGCTATACGAAAATTTTCATGACAGGCCCCAAACGTTTCAGCAAAAATTTTATGTTGGATCAACATAGCTTGATGATCTGTAAAGGCACGATTAACTATTTGACATTGTCTTTATTTCACTCAATTTCCTTCTAAACTGGCAAGTTAGGACATATTATTATTATTATTACTACTACTACTACTAATACTCTACTGCTAACACATCAAAGAAATAAAAAGCTTAACGTATTGATTAGTTTCCAATTACATCACTATAACATTTGACTTTGAATCGTAATGGATGTGAACATTTATGAATTGATTAATATTTTATTGTATTTGCCTTCTTGACGTATCATAATAGCAGGTAATTTTAACTTAACTGATTAAAATGAAATCTCTTCCTCTGTGACATTTATTTTCCAAAGCAATGTCTAAATCACCTGATCTATTAAATAAATGTGACTCAGAGAGGAATAACATGTGTCTGACCCCAGTTGATGTCAGCAAAATATAGTGAAGCGTCCAAATTTGACGTATTTTGTGTATATAATGAAACAAGAACAAAAGTCTACATACGTGCGGGTGGTGATGGATCATTAAAGTAGTTTATTTTGTCATGAATCTACTATTTCACATCACTTACAGAATTACAGATTAATAATACATAAAATGCTTTTCGATGCTCAAAGCTGTGTAATTGAACATTATTTGCTAACGAAAGCCATTAAAATATAAAATAATAATCACATTTTGTTGTATTACTGTCACATTCTAGTAATCAGATAACGTGAATAACTCCAACTCATTGTTCACAATATGTGATCAATATACTTACTAATGACGTATTGATCACAATTATTACAGACACAGGGAAACGGTAAGGCAAAGTTAAAACACGTCAACACGGCATGTAATGCCACAGCTTGGTGATGGATGTACCGCGCATGATTGACATTGAAGCTGGGCGAAGGAGATATTGTTGGAGACTGAGATTGATTATAGCCGCATGACGTCAGCATGATCATTCATCATCCGGTATAGTATTCACATTATTCTTCATCTTTGTCAAGTGTTTGATAAGTTAACCATCTGTTATAATAAAACCAAATATGCATAGTCTGAGGTAGTGTAAAAAATATTAACATAGCTGCATTAATAAATTGAACTGTTAACTTTCAATTTAACCTAGTCACTTTAATAAAACGTATGGCTGTGAAAATATCTATAAATTTTAAGTATGAATAAATGTTTAACACAGAGGAGAATTTCCTCTCACGAGGAAAAGTTAAAAAATAAATAAATAAATAAAAATAACATATAAAATTATTAAATACATCTTGTTACTTACATTTTATAATTCCAGGAGATCTTATAAACAAGTTAATAATAAAAGATAACAGGAAGTATAGTTGTTTTGGATATTGACTTTATTTCTCAATTTTAAACTGTATGCAATATATATCAAATAAATTAAGGAAACCAGTTTTACTAAATATTAAAGCTACTCTAAAAATAGTTGTGGTCGATAAATAAACTAAATAATAATTAAAGGCCGCTAACTTTACTAAAATACAAATAAAACATATTATTAAGCGCAGCAGTCAAATGAAGGAGATACATTAATATTTTTAATGTTATAATTTATAGTTATTTATGGATTTAATTGTCAAAGATAAGCACAATGTCATTAATATAACTTAAAATTTTTTGGTGTCATAGGGAGTGGAAGGATAATTGCAACTGAAAAGTAATTTGTTTTATCTGACTATGTTTATTTAAAAACATGTATTCTGTTACGTTTACCAAAACTATACGCAGCAACCTCAGTAGAAACACTTTGTGTCATCTTTGCTGCCTGAAACTGCTGAATATGTCATCATTGACCGTGTAGCGCTGGCATCTAAGGGAGATTTCTGAAGGATGTCAAACCAACTAGAGTAAAGCTGACGTCATTCATTCTGAGACTTCTCATATATTTGATCAATCAATTAAGTAGTATTCACAATTAGATTGTTATAAGCAAGGTAGGAGTAAACAGACTACATGTCGCCTAATATACTTCGCTGAGGTTGGATACAAATTGCCAGGTCTATAGCTCATTTTATTCTTGATATATCCTACGGGCAGACAGACATATTTACAGCCACCAGACAGACAGAGGATACAATTTTCAAGCCTGATATGTCTTTTTATTAAATTATTTTCAGCCAAATCCCATAGATGAACAAGCACCATATAGATTTTATTCTTGTCTCTATAGAAATTAAACTTAAACTGTAAAATTCAAAACCTACATATTAAATCTTTTTCACTATATCTTGTGAATGGCTTTTACACTCAAGACTACAACACCAAATATCATAGGGGAACATGCCTACCATAACTGAAATTACCGGTATAAAAAAGTTTAAGTTCGTAGACTAATTCGTTCTTGTGATGTCCAGCGCTAAATATACGCACAAGCACATAGAGAGCAAGTTGCTCTGAAACCCTTAGTAATGGCTAAGAAAAATATAAAAATTGGAAGGTTATAGTTCAATTCATTTCAAAACAACACTCTCAGTTACAGGCTTTCCTAACGGCCACCGAAATTTCCTAGAGAGACACATACCATCATATAACTATGTATTGTCTTTGAACAAATAATGCAATAACACTGAACTCAAGGACATGGTAGAACATAATGGGTGTCTTATGTTTCTCGAGATGTCTTGCGCATTTGTTACTATGTCATTAGTTAAAAAGGGAAATTAATGTACTCAGATTGTGTCAAATTGTTTTTTGCCATTATAGTTATCCATAAGACCAATGTAAATATGTTCGCTAACGCTTGCCCTATATGTCTTGTAATATGTCAAGCCTATATGTCAATTTGTTCTCTAGACAAAGTGTGAATAGACAGGCAAATAGAAATTAAGTTTCTCCAGCCAAAGCAATGAGTTTTTGTTTGTTAGTTAATTTTTAAGCTGGATCTTAACTACACAGAACCACTCAAAAAGAACGTTTATTCATACACTAGCAGTAACTACAACTTTGTTTTATGTTTTTAAACAGTTATGGTAGTGACAAAAACAGTTTAACAGTAATGAAGACGATGATTACTCTAAACACACGATAACACATACACAATGAGCTTTGTGCCACCCATACAATATTCCAGTACTTGTTAGTTAATTTAATAACTAGAAGATAAATGGGAATTTAGTTATGAAGAAACTTTCTGTCTACTTATCATGCATTGTAAAAAGCTTCAAACTATCACGATCCAAAAATCTTCGCCCCTTTCACTAACCTGTACAGATAGATAGCCAAAATATTTAACGAATTTAATTTTGAAATAAATGTTTAAACAGGTTTAAATTCTCATACTAGCAGTTTCCCTCGCCTTCACACGCAATTTCCTGTTGAAAAACAGTACACTACATTCACGTATTCTTTTTCTATCACATTCTTAACACTCTTAAGATAATTTATAGTCAATTCTTCGTGAGCCTCTTGGGCGCATCATGAAGGTACGTACCAGTTCCTGCCTTTCGTGTTTTTTTTTAGGTTTTGATAGGTTATTCAGTAGGCCTACCATTATTTTATATTAATTAATTTCGATAAACTAATTTGGTTATAAAGAATCAAATTCGGCCTATTAAAATTAATTTTCTGTCTAATATATTACCAGTATTATTGTGGAGTTTCAATAAAATGTATCAACGAAAACCAATTTCGATCATAAAGCGTCTTCTTTCGGCTCTTTTCATTTACCTTCGAGCTAACCAAATTTGAGTACCTTATGTGCAAATATTCACGGATTTACACAATGATCAGGTTTTTACAACACTGTTTAATAGTATTTTCATTGAATTAGATAGTTTATTTATCACTGTTGCAATCTAAATTTAAGGTTGGTAATAACTTTGTCTATGCAATCTGCATTACACTACTGATCAAACACTTTACAATAATAATTTTCGTCATTTTAAATGTAAACAAATGTTTCTGCCTCTTCGATGAACTTCAGCTGAAAGTCTTAACAGCTGTTAAGTATCAGTTCGCTTTGTATTACGTGTCGTAGTGCAGTCTGCCGGATCGAAGGTAAAACATTCCAAAATCAACAACAATTTATAAATAAAAAATTAATTAAATAAACAATTTATATTGGACAGAGTTGTAAAACTAAACCATTCTCAAATCCCTTTCAACACACTCAAAAAATTGCGTCAAAATCGGCCTAGTCGTTTAGGAGGACTTCAGTGACGTACACACGCACACAAAAATATATGTGTGTGTGTGTGTGTGTGTGTGTGTGTGTGTGTGTGTGTGTGTGTGTGTGTGTGTTATCGAGAGTTTAGAGCATAATTCACACACTATTACAATACTCATCGAGGCTGTTGTATTCAGCTAGAATACAAATTGCAAGAATCATACTATTACAACATACTTTTGTGATATTGTCGCCCCCAGCTGTAATACATAATTACTAGACCCATTTTGTTATAATTTACCTGGTGATGTTGTCACAAATCATGCTTCAATTCTCAATTGCAACAATTGCATAACCCAAGGCATACTCATTTTTTAGGATATTGTGTAAACGTTATAATAAGACTATCCGTCATTAGGAGTAGTGAATATAAAGTATAAAAGAAACAGTGAAGCGTTCCAAGAAGATGTTGACATACATGAGGTACATGGAAACACATTCGGTTGTGATGTTGACATGTTTGTCGGAGGTTGAATAAACATGGCTTTGCTGTAAGCTGGTGTAACCTTTGATACATTCTCTTGACACGATAAAAGAGAGGAATGGAATTATACTATTTCTCTTATATTAACAGCATACCTTTGTTAAAGCTAACGTAACAATACTTAAGGTGTTATATTATATTATGGACTTATACAGCAATATTTCGTTAGAAAATGTTTATAAATTTAAAAATATTCGAATTTTATCGTTATAAAACTATAATGTCATTGATTACAATGATTATAATTGTAAATGTAATCTCATTAGAGATCGAAACCTGGTAACACAGACTATTTAAACGTGCTAAAATATAGCCAGACAAACTGCCATATTAGACTCGTCTGCATTGAATGAATATTGATGTTTAATAATAATCCTAATCCTAAGCCTAATAATATTATAAAGGCAAAATTGCCATTGTCTGTTATGTTTTGCTTTGTCGAGTGAACCGATTATATGAAATTTTACATGGACATTCTCTCACGGTCCCTGGTTAAAGTACAGAACTATTCTTATTTTGAAAGTCCCTCCGAGTTACGCCCTCTGTTTTTTGAAGTAGCGACAATCCCATTTTGGTCTCTAAAGTAGTAAAATATTAATTGAAAGAGCTTTTCAGGTATAAACAACTGTACTGTGTACTCGTAAACATTGTTTTATGACAGCACAACAATATGTTTAATTAATTTAACCATTATTTTTAAATTGTTTATATATAGTTTACTTTATTTAATGACTGACCATTAATGTTCAAGCCTTATTATAGATTTCATCAACTAGAAATCGCTACCTTAGAAAATATCCTAAGATATAATATAGTCAGATTTGACTCCCAACACTACCTTTGAAGCAGTCACCAAGAACTAGACGAAGTGCGCTGGGCTGAACATTTTGGACTAATGTTCAAATTCCAGATCTAAATGTTCTAAAATATTGAAACAATATTTTTCAGTAATTTTCATACAGAAAAAAATACGGAAATAATGTTGTTTTTCGTGTACTTTTAACTGTAGATTTTTAGCGAATATTATTAATTTGATTTAGGCCTAATATACAAAGTTACTATCTAATAACCATATGTTCAATTAATATAACCACTAACTACAGTTTATCCAAATTTATAGTGCAAAAGTATAGAGTAAACTAATAGTAACAAAACTTCTGATTTTGAACATTTGCGACCGCTGTTGATCACAGAGTAAAAAAATATCCAGATATGAAAATTTAAAGTTTTACTAAAAATAAACTTTTCAACTGCACATTTTAGCAAATATTAAGTATGCAGAGTGCTTGGTCAGTACTGTAATTCAGATATAAAAAAGCATAAAGTAAATTACAAAGAATTACTATTACATTTTCACTTACTTATTACTTTGACATAGTAAAAGTTAGATATTTTTACAATCTAACTTTGGCCATACATTTAAAGACTGACTGAACAGACAACCCAACGTAATTGTCTTTAGACCAATGTAGGTTTCTTAGACCTGCCTATGTATCTCAAGCACACCCAGGAGTGCCAAACATGTCACGGTTGAGAGTTATCAGTTGTTTCTTGCTCCTGGCTTTTTTTAAGCGTGCCTTTAAAGTGGTCGTGCTCGCTTGCGCACTGACTGATTTCGTTAAAACTATTATCTTTGGAATTTCAATGAAATTGCTCAAATAGTTGGTATCTAGTACATTTTTTTATAACTATCTAGGCTTATTCTGTTATTTGACTTTAAATGTTTTCAACACACTCCATTTTGTTATTATTAAAGAAAATATAACAATTATTAACAATTTTGTTCCAATAATTCATGTAAACCCATGTGCAAAATTTTAATTCCTTAGCCTAAATATTTCTAGATAACAAAAATGGCGACTAGCGGCAAGACAACAAATTTTTCACCTATTTTTATAGGACATTTTTTCTTGAAATAATGAATACTAACACCTACAGAAGGTTTTGACCCCCATTTGTGAGCACCCTACACATAAAATATTTATATAATATTATTGTGTTTAAAACATTTTCGTGGACAGTAGCAACTCATGGCTGTACGTTGGTCAAACCTATCACTCGAGGAGCTGAAAAAAGTTTATTTCTCTATGTTAGTATTTATACTAGTATCTGTCTGTCTGTCCGCAGGATATCAAGGAAATGACCTATAGAATTTGGTATGAAGCTTTATTTAAATATCAGCAACATCATGTTCCATTATAGTGCTTTTTATTTGAGGGACATTGGCGGTGGTATTATGAAATGTAATACTATGGATCATATATTATGATTGCTAGAGTCTGATGGGCATTATAAACATTATATAAATTTTCATTGATATAAAACTCGTAGTATCATTACTAGATTATGACTCTACTACTTAAGTATTACTCGCATAATCAAGCATTCTACTCAGCTTGAAACCTCTTCATCATTACTTTCAAGAGGCTGATTATTTAGTCCTTATAGTAATATAAAACTATTTAGTCCATTGGGCTGAAAAAATGCAGGTGTTCCATTACTTTTTTGTATTAATTAGTTTTTAACGGCTAAACTCTAAAGTTGCTATGATGAACAGGCCAGTAAAAAAGTTTACCTTCCCATACCTACCTACAACGATCTCCTATCAATCTATCTGTTCTTAGACTTGTAATGTTGTGTCATGTCATCTTCACTCTTACCATTCCTCCATAGTGCGCATTATAATTTTGGAACAGATTAAATCACCGCTTCTTTCACAAACCCGTTTCGTCTCAAACGTGAGCAGATTGCTGGGAATAGTCCCTTCCGACGGGAATTTGGAATCCTATCGATTTTACTTGAGAACTCTGGAAACTGGGTGGTAGTTTGAAAATTTGTAAACAATTGCAGTTTCAGATATTTTCATAGCTCAACACACTGTCACCATCATAGATTCAACCATTTAGTGGTTTTAGACGTAATATTATGAATCGTTTCATTGTTCCTGTTTTATTCTATTGCCTACTACAATACTTCCCAATAAGCATTTCTATGACAGCTGTGCGTCCCGCAAGTATTTATGGTGTTTTCTAAAAGATGTCAGCACTTCCTTAGTCTTCTGTATTTGCACCTTAGTGATTTTGTTGTACTCGCACAGTGCAGACAGCTACTGCGTGTTATGAGTGCAAATTATCCGTTCCAGAGTAATGTATGGTTTTAGTTTTTAGTGTTTATTTTACCATGCAATATCCACACAAAGAGGCGATCGGCTTCTTTTGTGTCTTATGACATGAACACGGATAGCGAAAATGATGAATTAAACAATATATAATTTTAAAAATGTGATAAAAGGCACTAAAAATAACTGGTGTTGCATAAAAATTATATATATAAACTATAAAAACCTACAACTATTAAGACTATACACAAACACAAACTTTAAAATGTATTCAGTGTCCTGCTACGGATACGGTCCACGAGTAGTCAGTAGAAAAGTTTTAATGTAAGCATAGTTAAATATGCACATAATTTAAAGGGCTAGTCAATTAGAAGAAGTATACCGCAAACCGCAGTTCAAAAAGCCTTATCCGTTGCACAATAGTAGCGGTTCAAAGTTTTTAAAAGTAAACTGTAAATAAAGCAGAAAATTCAAGAAGTATCTGTGAAGTTTTAATGCGTGTAATTAAAATGTGTGAAATTTTGTCTACACTGCGCCATGTGCAAACAGAAACGATGAGAAATGTTAACAGTAGAGAAAGCGAACTCAAATTTAAATCAGTGCAATTCCCCAGTGAAAGAGTTGGAAACATATTTAAAACAGAGTGATGAACGTGCTGTGTAAGAGAGAAGTTTATTCTATTTGCAAACATGTTTTACAAATACGTAATAAAGAGAGAAAACCCCTACACGAGAGGTTGCCTAGCAACTGAGATGTTGACATTAGTATGTTCAGTTGACATAAAGTAAGGATAGAAATCATAATTTTGTTCCAACGATTGTGCTTATACATCCATTTAAATTTCAACGTAATGAATCCAAGCTTATTAATTACTATACATAATTTCTTTTTTTGGTAACTAAATTCTGTACGGAATAATTTTTGTTATGTTATTGAGTAATACAAGTTAATATTTAATACTTTTAATATAAACTAATAAAATTAACAGGATTACTTTTCACTTCTACTCAATTACTCAACATCAAGAACATATTTTGTTTCAACATGCGATTTTCCTTGAGAAGAGAAGTAAATGTTTATACTTAAAGAAAGGGGAAATCAGTAAATATGGGAGAATTGTGAAATCCCTTATTTTGAATGAAATTTTTTTAACTTTATTTCTGAGACGGCGTAGTCCGATGGCATAATTAAAACAGCTAAGTTTTTCCGGACCAAACAGCGTTGAGACATCGCTTACACAAATCAAATTCTTGAAATATTTGAGTTTCCTTGTATATAAAAATATTTTATTCAACAGATGTTGTACAGAAACTGCCAATATTACGTATCCGTCTGTAGATTGTGTGTTAATAAGCTTCACACTACACCTTGTACACGTTAGTTACAATTTATAAATGGTTATCAGCAAAGAAGAATTTATTAAAATCACATTACAAGCCCTTTAAAATACGTTAAATATTGAAATAATAAAAAAATATATAAGAAAAATATATTTTTTTATATTTCATATATTTTTTATATTTTTTTAATATATTTAAAATATACTTCCTTTTTGAAAGTATACAAAATGTATAGTTTTTACATCTGCAATGGAAAGTAATTCTACTCAAACAGTGTATGTTACCTTTTACAACACTAAATATTTATATCTTTCATGGTATGCAACTATTTTTGTATACATGCAACGTACTTTTAACTGTTTCTAAAGCCCAAGATGGTAGGCTATTTTTGACACGGTAATTAGAAATATTAGCAAAATCTGTATCTTAAATTATAAAGAGAAACTATTATACCATACATAATCATTCTTAAAATAGTAATCCCTCTTTATATGGTTTCTATTTCTAGGATTTGACAATTTTATTAGATACCAGCAGACAAAATAGTAATAGATGCAGCCAAATTTATGGTTTATTGGTAAATTTATTGGTTTTCACTGACGCTCAGCGAAAATATATTCAATGGACGGATATGCACCACGAAATAAAGCTCGTTCTTGTCTATTTAGGATTAAAGTGCCATGCTTATCTAAAGCACCTAATCACCTAATCCTAAAGACGACAGATGATATCTCCCTCAAGATATATTGCGGATTAATTTGGCTACATATGTTACTATGTAACAATGTTAAAATTTCATATATTTATACTCAAAAAACTGATTTGTTTTGCGATTTTATCATTGCCATAACGATTACCCATAAGATCAATGTAAAAATGTTCGCTAACGCGTATTACCAGTATTCAATGTAAAGATAATAAATGGGTGATTAAACACTAATTAAAATATCAATCCCATCTACAACGAATATCATATCTTTTATTTCTTATTAGTAATTTTTAATAATTTCTAAATATTAACTGTGTTTTGACGATATAATTCAAATTGTAAATAAATACTTCAAATAATAAATACCCTTACAGAAAAAAGTACAGATGGCCTGAAATGTCACACAGCGTTAATGAAATTTATTGCAAGTATATACGATATATAAATAAAAAATAATGTATCTCTGAATATTACATGAAGCTGAATATTTTAAACCGCCAGCCTAAATAAGAATCAGATGTCCATAAGTTCTGCCTTGTTTGCAGAAATATATTATATGACGGTAAGTTAAAACCCAAGTGTCAGCCTTAGAGGAATTAACTAAATTCACTGACTGCAATATTATGTCAGATTTATAATAATTATTTTTTTTAAACTATAGATATGCTCTACATAGCTTTTGCTCTACAATCAAGAGGAACACAAAACTTTATCTGACTGAGACAAATATTTGACAAAGGGGACTTGTAAGAAGTGTTGTATTATTAGGTTAGATCAAAAATTGTAAAAGGATAAGAGATTTTGATGGATGAAAGACTTTTACGTGACTCAGAAACAAAACAAAGCTCTTGTGTTCTCTGGAAATATTTCCATTTACAGGACCAAGATTATTTTTGTTTTTTTTCTAAAAACTTCTTTAGTTAAATAATTTGAGTAACGTTACGCAATAGCTTTATGGTCTATTTTAAAACTATATTTTTACATATAAATGGTCTTTATTGTTTATTTTAGTTTCTTTTATTCAAATTAGTAACAATTTTGTCATTTATGTGGATTTTACTGTATATTTGATTTTTATCGTTTATTGTTTATTATGCTTCCCTACCTAATAACGTATTATTTTACTACTTCTATATCCTTCGTTTTACTACTATTAAATATCTTTATATTTTTTATTTTTCTTATTTAATTTTTAATAATACAGTTATTACAAATCAGATTAGAAACAGATATCAACTAATATCTAAGTAAGATAAACGAGCAATTGTATATATAATCTGAGTCTCGGAAACGGCTAAAACTGATTTTCATGAAATTTAGTTTGCATGGGTTTTTGGAGATGACAAATTGATCTAGCTAGGTTTCATTTTTTAGAAAACGTTGTTTTAACCGTGTTTTTCAATCAATGAAAAAAATTGTTAAAAAGTCAATATTTATTTTTTTTTTATTTATTTTTTTTTACATTATATAGTTAATGACATCTGGTAAATCACATCTGATGTATCATAACAAGAGTAGTAAGCCAATGGCTATTTGGTTTGAGGAAGTATTGATAACATATTTGTCTTTTTAACTCACATGTTCACTTAAAAATGCCTAAAAGATCTTCGATAAAACTCCAATAAACAATGAACATATGAACAAGAAAAAAATTACTGTAATTGAATAATAACCATTAACGAATACCTCACAGCTAATACAAATGTTTGTATTAATTAAGGAATGTTTAAACCGAAAGGACATTTTGATTGTAATATAAGTTGATGAATAACTTCACTCCTTTTAAAATTAAATCTATTTATCTATTTCGTATACTTCGTCCCACACGTACTGCTGAAGTCAAATACCTACAATCCTTAACTAATCGTTATACGAGCAGAATAGTCTCATGATTTAGATATTTTACAAGAGCGTGCGGCACAACGTGTAGCTACCGAAAATGACGAGCAACGAAAATACCGATTAGAAGAACGAAGAGACGTCGAGACGGAAGACGTCGTATGGCTTTAAAATTTAGTAATTATTGACCAACATATAAATGTGCTGTTACTGCATCTGTGCAATATCACGAATTATGACCATTTAAAATGTTGTGTATCCATTTCGCTGCATTGCATTTCCCTTAGAACGGGTTTCTAATCGCATAAATAGAAATTCTTTTGATGACTGTTGTCTGCATGGACAAATTTTTAATGGAGCAACCAACATTTGAACAAACAAATGAATTAGTACGTTTTTTATTAAACCGTCATCCATATTCGTGACAGTTTCATAAAAAATTAAACATAAACGCATAAGGATGCTTTTGCTCTAGCATCCTTTAATGCAGAAAGATGACAGAAAATTAAAGATAAGCAAATTTCGGTTTCCTGATATTGGTAGGAAGTAGTAATGTAATGTAAAATGTATGTTGAAAACATAGTTTTAGCTACAAATAGTCTTGGAGTATTGCCCTAATTTAAAAACCTATATACTCAAACACATAATCTTGGTTAGTCAGATAATCCAAATTTTTGAACACCTCAAGAATTAAATCTGCTTTGGTAAATGATGAAACAAATATCGCCGTCACATAAACCCCGCACAAATGTCCAAACTGATTTAAGTTATTAATTTTCATATTTAGTATGTAATGTAAGCAGTTTTTGGTTATTATCAAGCACTAGATTTAAGCAAACTACAGGAAGGACTATACATGATTTCTTAATACTATATTAATCATAATTCAATAACTTTATTATAGTTGCTATATTACTCAATTGATTATGCAGTAAAGACTATTACCATTACCATGCAAACGTTATGAGGACTAATATTGTTACTATGTGGTCCTTATTACAATCGATTCGTCCCTGATTAGTAATAGATTACTTATAAACACACAAGGTTTATATAGCATATACTGTAGGCAGCATAAAATGAGACAGGAAGCATTATCTATTTACGGCAGTTTGAACCGTGGTGTTAGATATTAAGACGGAACAGATGGAGTGCATAACTTAGTTTTTCCTTGATCTCATTCAGCACCAGAATGGCTGGTGTTCTGCAAGTTGTCCTCGTAATGTAGTTCAGGAATTGAACTTGATGTGGAAGTCTTCTTATCGAAAGTATGAGTCTTACATACTTACACATCTCGAATAGTAAATCACGTAACCTTTTAATGTAATAATTTGTTTCTGGTTTTTGAGTTCATAGAGAAAACATCCCAATGGCTCTCACTAAAAAAAATATATTTACTGTACCAAAAACAACTACAGCTTTGGTAAAATAAATAATAATAAACTTGTGATCTGCTCAGTCTCTAGGGGAAACCATATGTTGCTAAGGACCTTGGATGAAAATGTAATTATTTAACAGCTAATAAAATAAATAAAGGACTAATTTTTTAGTTTTGGTTTAGGATAAGGTTGCCTGTGCTCATGACAAAATTATTCTGTGCTTATGACAGAGATATTCGTTAATTACTCACACGAAGGTTAATAGAACTTAACTGTTAGGAAGATTATCTATTTTTTCTTGTACTTTCCACATCAAAACACAATGTAAATCTTAAACTAAACTTATTGTGACTATAGATAGCCCTCCTCATTGAAGCAGCGTAAACCTAAGAACTATGTTTAATTGTTATGCTTGTTATCTTATACAAGATTCATAATCATGGGAGGAAAACCTATTATTATTCATTATGAATTTATTCTACCATTTAAAAAAAATTCTACCATAAATAATATAAAAATCCTAAAACAAATCATTACAGTTATAAATATAAAGTTTTATAATAAAATGTACTAGCTTCAATTTACACGGCTTTAGTAACATTTAAACTCATATGTAACCTGGAATGGTTGCTATACCTACGATGATGTCAGGTTGGGCACCGACCGTCACGTGCCGAGATGCTGGACGTGAACGGTCGTGACCAACCTGACATGCATCGTTACGGGTATAAGCAAACATTCCCAGGTTACCATGATGAGTTTTAAATGTTACTAAAGCCGTGTAAATTGAGCTGTAAATTTTTTTATTAAAACGTTATATTTAGTAACCGTAATAGTATTTGTTTTATGGATCTTTTTTACAATTCATTTTTATGGTAGAATATTGTACTACGCGATGGTAGAAAATATATTCATAATGAATAAATGAGATTGTAAGTACCTTACAATACTACAATGAGCATTTTCCGATCTGTATATTTGACAAAAAAACCATATAAATAACATAAGCATGTAAATCTTGTTGTTTTGATTTTTTTTTTGGAACTGGAAGTGTGAAACAGTGATGATCAGTAAAATGTCACTGTTCCCGCGATTCCTATATGTAGAATCATGCGCAACTGTTCCAATAAATGTGTCACAAGATTCGGTTTACAAATTAAGGAGTATTTATTTTGAAGTTTATTTAAATAGTTAATTAGAAATTTGTGTTTGTTTTTTTCTAATTACCTTTAGGCACAGAATGCATGTCCTGTATTACTTTCCTACCTTGTTCTTTTCTCCTCCCCCATCGCCACAAGTCCCAGTACATGAGTATTACACAAAGTATACCCGACTACCTAAGAATTTTATTACATCAATTTATGCAATCGATTTTATCCACAAACATAAAAACTTTTTATTTGTAAATAAAAGTCAATTTTTCTCGTAAAAAATTATTTTTAATTTTAATGTACAGTATTATTTCTACGTTACTTGTTTATTTCCATTAATTTTAAATTTTGTGCCTGTATTATCAATAAATTTGCGTGTAATAAAATACATAATGTTATAATGAGACGTTAAAATACTTATATTTTTGTTAAATACCTTTTAATAAGTCGATTCTCTAAAAGTGTTGCATTATTAAATTTGAGACTAAATCATTTAATTGAGACTAAATCATTAAACCATTAATGCGTCCCTTTAAAATATATAAAACACAAATAACATTATTTTCTATCTATAATTTGCTTTCTAGGGAGAACAGGTTTTGTCCTTTAAAACATGATCTGCGCTCATTATTAGTATTATTTTTATATATTAATACGTACTGGTTCATATTTGATATTTTATAATTAATTTCTAGGTCTGAGAAAACTGGTAAAAACTAATGACAAATAAATTCAGAACAAAATATGTGGTTTGGCCCTGTTTTTCAGATGAAATATTTATTATCTGCGCGGAATTAAAAAATTCGAGAGAATTGCTGGTGTTTTAAGTAAAGTATAGATTGAGAAAACGTGTGATTAATTATTCCCTACAAGTGGAATTATATATTAACCAATAGTTATGATTAATGTGCTTTAGTTGTCAATGCATTTTTAATGGAAAATGTTAAGAAGATCAGGATTTAACAATTTATTGAGTCAATTCACAATAGTGACTTTATAATAATGATTCTTAAAAATTCTACAGAGAGATTTGCTGATGTTTTGTAAGTAATAATATAGGATGAAACGTGTGTTTTAATTATTCACTACTAACGCAAACGAAGAGGACGATTTAAAATTAAAATAGTTGTATATTAATGTGCTTAGTGTCATGCATTATTTAATTGGAAACATGTTTAAGAGATCAGTGATATTAGCAATTATTGAGGTCAACGTTACAAAATGACTTATAATAATTATTCTAAAAAATTCAGTAGATTTGTGCTGGTGTATTTAAGTAAAATATAGCAGTGAATGATGATACGTGGTTGTTAATTTATTCACCTACGAGAGGAATTATAATTAAATTAGTTTGAGCATGAATGTGCTATGGTGTCAGGCATTTTAATGGAAAATGTTACGCGATTTTTCAGCAATAAAACTTAGAGATATCCTATTAAGGACATTACAGACGCTGCAATATAGAGTACAAACATCATAACTTACCAACCATTCCTGGAATAATGGAATTAAATTTTAAATTGAATATTACCATACATCACATATCTAAAACTCGAAGTGAACTACGCGATCATCGTGTTAAAGGGCCTATTTTGTTATTTACCCTACTGTTAAATTATATCCTGAAATTATTTCTTTTATCAGAATCTTCTTTTATAATGGGCCTATATATAGATTTTTAATTTGTATACTGAAGGCCTGAACCCTAACATTATATTTTAAATATATGATCAATAAGGAAAAATGACGAATGGTGAAGCTTCATACAATCCTTTTTCAACTGAATATGGGCAATTGTGAATATAAGAAAGATTTATTATAATTTTTCAATATTATTGATCGTTTACAAAGAAATCACAATATTATATTTTAGTATGGGAATATAATATAATATCACTATAAGGAGGGTCCCGTCTTGATGATCCAATACTCCAAATTTAAAAAAATACACCTTACGTTATCTTAAATTTTTAAAATAAGTTAATTATAACTAATTTTAAAAAACCGATGTAAATCTGTTTAATCATTGATAGCATATTATACACAACATTGGGTTTTATTTTAAAACACATTCAAATATTTTTTTTTTGCTTCCTTGTCAATTACCAGTTATATTTTAGATCTTCAATGAAGACAAAAGTATAACTTTCAGATTGAGGATAGCCACTCTATGTGTACCCAATATTACAGCTGACAATACGTTTGACTCTACAATGTAGTCAGAGACCACGACAATGTACCCGTTACCCTTAACATCGAATTGTAAACACGAGTAGTTTCTTGTGGTATGTCGAAGACTGGAAACAATGTGGACAACTACGAGAACAAAGAGGTCCCGTTTGTAAACTCTGACAAAGAAGCATGTGCCTGATGTGAACAGAGAGCAGATAAAGCTCTGGTAAACTATCACGTCTACACGTTTTGTCATAGAGGCATCACTGATATATAAGAATGATGCTCGTACATATTGGGCAGTTTTTCATAAATTATAAATACGCGGTGTAATAATATTATTTCAACATAGTGAATATGTTTTATCCTAAGTGTAAACTATTTAATTTGTGAAAACACTATTTGACCAAATTCAACATTTTTGACAGGTATATAGGTTATGCTACACCATTGTCTGTTAACTATTTTAAGGCCTTATATTTAAGTTGTCTGATGTTTATTTTCCGTGGTTTATTTATTCGTTCATTGATGATACGAAAAAAATATAGTTTAATTTCACTATCTTTCCTAATTCTTACTGTTCAGATTTATATCAG